>NW_027195420.1:50000-100000 GCF_038502225.1 Cherax quadricarinatus | reverse complement strand
ACTTATCCCCCTATAATTTTTGCACTCTCTTTTATCCCCTTTGCCTTTATACAAAGGAACTATGCATGCTCTCTGCCAATCCCTAGGTACCTTACCCTCTTCCATACATTTATTAAATAATTGCACCAACCACTCCAAAACTATATCCCCACCTGCTTTTAACATTTCTATCTTTATCCTATCAATCCCGGCTGCCGTACCCCCTTTCATTTTACCTACTGCCTCACGAACTTCCCCCACACTCACAACTGGCTCTTCCTCACTCCTACAAGATGTTATTCCTCCTTGCCCTATACACGAAATCACAGCTTCCCTATCTTCATCAACATTTAACAATTCCTCAAAATATTCCTTCCATCTTCCCAATACCTCTAACTCTCCATTTAATAACTCTCCTCTCCTATTTTTAACTGACAAATCCATTTGTTCTCTAGGCTTTCTTAACTTGTTAATCTCACTCCAAAACTTTTTCTTATTTTCAACAAAATTTGTTGATAACATCTCACCCACTCTCTCATTTGCTCTCTTTTTACATTGCTTCACCACTCTCTTAACTTCTCTCTTTTTCTCCATATACTCTTCCCTCCTTGCATCACTTCTACTTTGTAAAAACTTCTCATATGCTAACTTTTTCTCCCTTACTACTCTCTTTACATCATCATTCCACCAATCGCTCCTCTTCCCTCCTGCACCCACTTTCCTGTAACCACAAACTTCTGCTGAACACTCTAACACTACATTTTTAAACCTACCCCATACCTCTTCGACCCCATTGCCTATGCTCTCATTAGCCCATCTATCCTCCAATAGCTGTTTATATCTTACCCTAACTGCCTCCTCTTTTAGTTTATAAACCTTCACCTCTCTCTTCCCTGATGCTTCTATTCTCCTTGTATCCCATCTACCTTTTACTCTCAGTGTAGCTACAACTAGAAAGTGATCTGATATATCTGTGGCCCCTCTATAAACATGTACATCCTGAAGTCTACTCAACAGTCTTTTATCTACCAATACATAATCCAACAAACTACTGTCATTTCGCCCTACATCATATCGTGTATACTTATTTATCCTCTTTTTCTTAAAATATGTATTACCTATAACTAAACCCCTTTCTATACAAAGTTCAATCAAAGGGCTCCCATTATCATTTACACCTGGCACCCCAAACTTACCTACCACACCCTCTCTAAAAGTTTCTCCTACTTTAGCATTCAAGTCCCCTACCACAATTACTCTCTCACTTGGTTCAAAGGCTCCTATACATTCACTTAACATCTCCCAAAATCTCTCTCTCTCCTCTGCATTCCTCTCTTCTCCAGGTGCATACACGCTTATTATGACCCACTTCTCGCATCCAACCTTTACTTTAATCCACATAATTCTTGAATTTACACATTCATATTCTCTTTTCTCCTTCCATAACTGATCATTTAACATTACTGCTACCCCTTCCTTTGCTCTAACTCTCTCAGATACTCCAGATTTAATCCCATTTATTTCCCCCCACTGAAACTCTCCTACCCCCTTCAGCTTTGTTTCGCTTAGGGCCAGGACATCCAACTTCTTTTCATTCATAACATCAGCAATCATCTGTTTCTTGTCATCCGCACTACATCCACGCACATTTAAGCAACCCAGTTTTATAAAGTTTTTCTTCTTCTCTTTTTTAGTAATTGTATACAGGAGAAGGGGTTACTAGCCCATTGCTCCCGGCATTTTAGTCGCCTCATACGACACGCATGGCTTACGGAGGAAAGATTCTTTTCCACTTCCCCATGGACAATAGAAGAAATAAAAAAGAACAAGAGCTATTTAGAAAAAGGGGAAAAACCTAGATGTATGTATATATATATATGCATGTGCGTGTCTGTGAAGTGTGACCAAAGTGTAAGTAGGAGTAGCAAGATATCCCTGTTATCTTAGCGTGTTTATGAGACAGAAAAAGAAACCAGCAACACAGCAACATCCTCGCTCAGTAACTCTTTCGTAACCAGTTAATATTTCAATCTTTTGAAGTACAGATTAGGGCAGTCATCTTTTCTGCTTCAGGTGAAATCTGCCTAACATAAATCTCTCTTAATCCTGAGTTTCTTTGAGGGAGAAAATAATATTTATTGCTTCCTGGCTCATGTAAATCCCGACTCCTCTCTCCTCCACGCGTCACAGTTTCTGTAATCTTCTATATTTTCCTGAGTGGAATAAGAGATTTTTCTCAGTGAGACGAGACATAATCCTGAGTGATGAGATGTTCTTGTAATTGAGATATTTTCCTGACTAGGCTTAGATTCTTTCTTGCTGAGAGGTTCAGAGGTTTTCTGAGTGGGTTGAGATGCTTTCTTGGGTCGAATGAGGCATTTTCTTGTATGGGAGGAGACATTTTCCTGATTGGCTTGATATATTTTCCTGAATGGGGTGACACATTGTACGGAGTAGGTTGATAAATTTTCATGAGAGGGTCGACACATTTTCGCCATTGAGCTGAAATATTTTCCTGAGTGGGGCGACATATGTTCCCGAGTTCTACGAATTTTTTTCTCGATTTAGAGATATTTTCTGACCCGTATGAAACATTTCCCAGAGTGGGAAAGCATTTTCCTCCGAGTGTTTCAACATATTTTATCGGATGTCAGGAGACTTTTACTGACGCCGTGTAAATGCAAAGATATATTTTTCAAGAAGGGATTAATTGATAAGGCACACGTGCCTGAGAATCTACATTGACGTCAGTAATAAAGATACCCAGGTGTTGCACATTACTGTATTAAAGGGAAACAAATTAATGAGGCGAAGTAGGAGAAAGCGTTGGGTTTATACCAACAAACTGTTGGTACAAGACGTTTAAGGGAACATTTCGCCACTTGTGACGAAGCGTTTCCTTCATAAAGAAGTTACTCTTACGAAGTTTTGGAGGACCTTGAGGGTACAACTCTTATCTAAGAGTAACACAGTTATAAGGGTAACACACTTATAAGGGAAATTCACTTATAAGGGTAACACACTTCGAACAAGTGTTCATTACCATTATTAAACCTTGGGTTTTTTCTTTCTGGAAGGACAGTTAAACTACCCATAGAAAAATGTACATAATACAGAACAATGTATACAACACAAAACCAACCATCACCACACATCACTAAATACAAATAATACACTAGTATGCTGTTATCCATTGATTAAAATTAAGACATAGGAACCATTTCGAAACATTTAAGAAAAATGTCTTGATCATCGCATACGTATCTTTTAAGTACATTATGTCAAGAACCTTAATTAACTGGCCTGAGAGGTGGATAGTGCTGGTTCATACGTCAAAGAACTGGATAAGTGTCCACTGACACCCGTCTCTGTCAACTTGTTGAACATCTGCTGGCTTATCCGTGGCATCTTCAAACACTTGTTCTAACACACATGCAGTTTTACCAGACATTCCTGTCAAGGGAGTTGCCTGGACGCCGGATGAAGTCTCGTCATTAGTGGATATTTATAAGCATCCACTTCCTTCGGACTAACCTGATTACCTCTTAGTAACCATGCTCTGTATCGCCCATACTGGTTTAGCGCTCCCACATAGTAGTAGTAATAGTAGTAGCAGCAGCAGTAGTTATAGTAGTAGTAGTAGTAGTAGTAGTAATAATATTAGTAATATATAGTAGTAGTAGTAGTAAATGCAGCAACATCTAAGCTGTTAATGATGTGTCAGTGTAACCTAGGAATTTTAGTTTAAAAAACCGTGTAATACATACTTATACCAGAAGACACACACACACACACACACACACACACACACACGCATGTCAGAAGACACACACACACACACACACATGCCAGAAGACACACACAAATACAAAATATACACACATCCCAGGTGATGCATACAAATGCTAGATGGTACACACACATGCGATATGATACAAGCACATACCAGATAATGCATACTAGATGATAGTGACACATACAAGACATACACACACACACACACACACACACACACACACACACACACACACACACACACACACACACACCAGATAATACTCAAACACGTACCAAATGATACATACATATATATGCCAGATATACATTTTAGATGATACTTATTCCGGTTGATGCAAATTCCGGATGATACATACCAGATGATACACACATACTAGGATGTTGTACACATACCAGATGATACACATACTAGATGACACACACTTGACATGATACACACACATACCAAATACACACATGTACACATGAATGATACACACATGTCAAATGATACGCATATACACATTCACATGAAAGATGATACACACACACACACACGCACACACACACACACACACACACACACACACACACACACACACACACACACACACTAGATGATACACAAACTTACCAAATACGCACGTACACACACACACACACACACACACCCCACACACACACACACCCCACACACACACACCCCACACACACACACCCCACACACCACACACCACACGTAACATCACACGAGTGATGGTACTTTACGAGGTGTCAGAGTTGGCGCATGTGCCGAGTGGGCAGGTGCTGTTTCTGGTATATGTGAATGACATGATGGAAGGGATAGATTCAGAGGTGTCCCTGTTTGCAGACGATGTGAAGCTAATGTGAAGAATTCAAACGGATGAGTATCAGGTAGGACTATCTGGACAGACTGCAAGCCTGATCCAACAACTGGCTTCTGGAGTTCAACCCCACCAAGTGCAAAGTTATGAAGACTGGGGAAGCTCAAAGTCAACAGACACTACAGGCTAGGGGGCCAAAGGCTCCAAACCTCCTGAGGCGCACATCAGCCAAATAGGTGCAGCAGTATGTGGGCGTCTGGCAAACCAAAGAATAGGATATCGACACCACTGTGTACGTCAGGCCCATATTGGAGTATGCAACACCAGTATGGAACTCACACCTGCTCAAACACGTCAAGAAATTAGAGTCGGTGCAAAGATTTGCAACAACACTACAAGGAGAGGTAAAGGGAACTCAACCTGATAACACTGAAGGACAGGAGGGATAGGGGGAGACATGATAATAGCATTGAAAATACTGAGAGGAATTGAGAAAGTGGAAAGGGATAGAATGTTTCAAAGACATGACACAGAAACAAGGGGTCACAGCTGGAAGTTGAAAACTGAAATGAGTCACAGGGATGTTAAGAAATATCTCTTCAGTCACAGAGTTGTCAGGAAGTGGAACAGTCTGGAGAGTGATGTAATGAGGGCATGATCCATACATTGTTTTAAGCAGTGGTATAATGAAGCTCATGGAGCAGGAAGAGCGACCTCGTAGCGATCAGTGAAGAGGCGGGGCCAGGAGCTCTGTGAATCGACCCCTGCAACCACAACTAGGTGAGTACACGCAGCTTCACCAGTGACTGCTGAGCAGAGTAGCCGGAGAATCAAGCCTTCAGCAAACTTTGAAACACAAATACCTCACAATTATCAAACGCTTCACTCTAGTGTTTCTCTCTAGTTTCCGTAAATTCTATTTTTGTATTATTGGCAAAGCTCTAAATGCATTTGTCAGATTTATGAATAAAGCTTTTTGAAGCTGTAGAGCATTATGTTATTATTTAACATCCATTAATTGGAAAACAGATAAGCAACTTAATTATATCTGGTAATATGTTATGAAGAGGAAATTAATTAACGATTAACATCAATGTTAATAATGCCAGATGATGCTCAGGATTATTATTATATTCAAGTGGAGAGCGAGAAGCCCGTAAGGGTCATCTATAGCGCCTGGGAATGTGGGAGTAATTAGGCTTGATCTAATATAAGGGATAGTTGCTGTAACTCATATGAAGAGGGCTTAAGAGCTATAATTATAACCCGTAGAATGTCAATATATGTTAATGTGTGAATTTTACGAAATGTGTAACCTGGTGAATAATTGAAGTGTATTGAACACGTGTTAGCGCTCAGTAACCCACATGGACACACAAACTCAGAAGATTAACTGGTCTGCATATTTGGAACTCCCATACTGAGGTCCTCTTCGAGCTTGAAAGGTAGTTAGACCAGTGGTTACTGGAGTTCAAAAGAAATAAGCTCAATGCCATTTCAGTTATAAAGAGGGGGAAAAAAGACTGACAACGGAGTACAGCATGAGATCTGAGAAACAAAAAGTAAAGCTCAATTACGGCAATTTTGGCAATGATAACCTGTTAGTTACTTACAAAACTGGAACTCCAGCGTAAGATCAAGTCAAAACGTAACATAATAACTGTGTTTCTACACACAGGAATATTACTTTCCTGTAATATTTTATCTAGATGGGGCTTAACACAAATAACCAGCACATAAGTCTGACTTTGTATATGGTCCAAGTCGGACCGAAACGTCGTCATAAGCTCCTATCTCCCCTATGTGCGGGTTGTGTATTATCCCAGTTACGGATTTTTCTGAAAACGTTATTTACGTCAGGATAGGATACTTCACAGTCTATAAATGTACAATATATTGAAAGACGTAACTACTTGTAACGAGATGTATTTCAGTAGCATCGCAAACCGAGAACGGAATCCCCGTATTCTACAACCCCAGTCCCCAATGATCATTGAAAACTGTGCAGAATGCGGCGTAAGTTGATAATACAGTTAAATATTACCTTCGATAATTTGAAGGTAATCAAAAGAGGCATTCATAAGTTATCTTAAGGGAATTAAGATACAAATTTCACCATTAAACATTATATAAATTAGGGTATTACACAGATCAAATATAATTCCAACTTTTCAAACAAACCAATAAAACTAATATTATAAAATACACTATTACATTAAGCTTAAACCAGTAAAATACACAAGTACAGTAAGCTTAAAACAATAAAATATACTAGTACGTTAAGCTTAAACCAATAAAATACACTAGTGCATTAAGCTTAAACCAATAAAATATCTATTAGTTTAAGTTTAAACCAATAAAATACACAGTTACATTAAGCTTAAACCAATAAAATACACTAGTACATTAAGCTTAAACCAATAAAATACACAATTACATTAAGCTTAAACCAATAAAATACACAAGTACATTAAGCTTAAACCAATAAAATACACAATTACATTAAGCTTAAACCAATAAAATACACAAGTACATTAAGCTTAAACCAATAAAATACATAAGTGCATTAAGCTTAAAGCTGCTCAGAAGTTGCATTATTAAGTTATCAGTCTGGAAGTGTTGAAGCCGCCAATCAGATGTGACACTCAGAAATCATAGCAGGAAAAGCAGCATGTTATTTTTTTTTAAAGGTTTTATTAAACCAAACTGGGACCTAAAACATCTTCTTTCTGTCTTTTTGTCTCTCTTTATTTCTCCTTTCAGCTTCTTTCTTCCTCCTTATTTCTTCCTTCTAATTTCTACCTCTTTTTTTCCCTCCCTCCATCTTTCTTCCTTCTTCTGTCTTCTAATTTCTTCTTCTATCTCGCTCCTTCTCTTTTCTTCCTTCTTTCTTAATCCTACTCTCCTTTCTACTTTATTCATCCTTCTTTCTTCTTCCACTTTCGTCCTCTTTCTTTCTCGGTCCGATTTCTTCCGTCTTTCTTCATCCTTCTTTCTTCATCTTTCTTTCATCCTCATCCTTTCTTCCCCTTTCTTTCTTCCTTTTTATTCTTAATATGTTTTTCCCTCCTTTATATTCTACGTCTTTCTTTTTCTTTCCTCTTCAGTCTTTTCCTTTCCTCCTTCCTTCCTCCTCCTTTCTTTCCCTTTCATTATTCCTTTTTTCTTCTTTCTTGGCGTTCTTCCTTCCTCATTTCTTCCTCCTCGTATCTTCTTCCTTCTTTCTTCCTCTCTACTCTCTTCCTCTTTTTGCTTTCTTTCTTCCTCTTTTTTGCTTCCTTTCTTCTTCTTTCATTACTGATCCTTCTTTCTTTCTCCTTTATTAACCTCTTTTCTTTTATTTACCTTTTTTCTTCCTTCTTTGTTGAACCATCTTTCTTCCTACCTTCTCCCTCCTCCTCCTTCCTCATTCCTTCTTCATTTTGCCTTTCTTTCTTTCCTCCTTTCATCTCCCTCCTTTTCTCTTCCTCCTACTTTCTTCTTTTCTCCGTCTCTTTAGGATATTTGCGGTTTATTTAAAGGGTTGTCAACCTGCGGATTCCTGCAGTACTTGTGTAGATACTCTCTCACTCTCTCTCTCTCTCTCTCTCTCTCTCTCTCTCTCTCTCTCTCTCTCTCTCTCTCTCTCTTTCCCTCTCTTTTTTACACAGAGTTTGACAAGGGTAGGATAAGGATCCCTTACTTTATTGACAAGCTGCTGACAAGTTAAGGATTCTTAACTTAATTGACCAGCTAAGAGCTGTTACCTAAATCAGCTCATTTGAAAGTATTTTTGTTATGAAACATACAAGTCAGGAACAGAATGAAGTTGGACCCATCTGTGGGCCAGCATTTTCATTTGATCAACTGGCTTTATCTCGTTGACATCATAATTCTGTACGAATGTGTTCCAGACTCGAGTCATTCTGGGGATAAATGATATCAGATAAAGTGATGTTCTGGAGAAAGGTACAGCCAGAGTGAAATTGCTGCTTTCTGCCCGTCTTGTGGTATAGAAGCTTGCTTCTCGCTGTCCTCGAAGTGGAGCCAAGTGTGGTACTTTGACAATGTTGGACTTGTACATAACAGTAAGGCCACCCACATCCCTCCTGCTCTGCTGAAATGACAGATCTATCCAGGATGGGTCCAGGCGAGAGATGAGGCGCCATGATCTGTTCTCTATTCTGTCAAGCAGGCGCAGATGAGATAGGGGGCAGCCGAACCAAGAAAGTGGAGCATACTCAAGGTGTGAATGTATTTATGCCTCATATAGAATTTTGCAACCTCTACTGTCGATCAAATGCGAGATACGTTAAAGTGCTGTAAGCTGGCTGCCTTGTTTGCAAGATTTACAACGTGGTTCTTCATGGTCAGTTTGGAGTCAGATTTCACCCTAAGTATATAAACTTCTTCCCTGGGTACCAACACTCTCCTATTCATACTTGCTACTACTCCGGCATTACTATCATGGTGCCTAGAGACCATCATCATTTGTGTTTTCTCAGGTGCGAATGTTACCTGTCATCAGTTTACCCAGGCTGATATAACTCTTAGCTGGCGATTGATATAGCTTAGAGCAGTTGGCATTTCTTCTCATGGATAAGTAAATGTCAGAGTACAGTCGTCTACCTATGCATGGAATTCTGGGATGAGATAAAGGTCATTGAAGCAGTCCACAAAAAATGGCTCAAGCGCACTCCCTGTGGAACACCTGCTCCAATAGGATATCTTGCGGATTTTGTTCCATTGAGAGCTACCCGTGGAGATCTACCATGAAGGTAATCACTGGGTGTAGAGCCTGCAATTCCCAGTGCTTGGAGTTTCTTCCCCCCCCCCCCCTCTCTCTCTCTCTCTCTCTCTCTCTCTCTCTCTCCTGGTTCAGTGTTGGCTGGAGTCACTGCTGGTAAACATATTGAACAAGAACGGCAATATATGAGAGACTAGCTGGTCTCAAATTTTTCCTCTGGCGTCTAAAGATTTTGTAAAATGCCCCGTTCACGACATGTATCAGGCCTATCGTCTGTCGAGTAAGCAGCACCTGCGTGGAGCCCACACCTGGTCAAGCGTGTTCGAAAACTTGGTAAAGATCAATGGCTAACGATATGATTAGTCCTAACTGGAGGAACGGAGCTGTAAGGAGAGATTGATCGCACTGAACCTGTTTTTCTAAAATGGGAGAGAGGACCTAGAAGAGAGATGATTACGAGGTGAAAGATAGTTAAAGGTTTTGATTGAGCAGATAAAGACAGACTTCTTGAAAACCTAGGCACTGGGACAATCGGGCTTAGATGGAAGCTGAAGGTATAATCTGCAGGGATGTTAGGAAATACTTCTTTAGGCTCAGGGTGGTAAACAAGAGGAAAGAGGTAGACGAGTCAATAGTGGAGGCAAGCTTGATAAAGAGTTTCAGGAGTAGGTATGATATGGCCCATACAGCCAGGTGTCAATAATGCCGTCGAATGTATTTTAAGAGGTGAAATAACGAGCAGAGCATCGATCCCCGTAAACACAATTCGGTGAGAGCACACACACACACACACACACAAACACAAAATCCTGTGTCACAAGCCTACTAGAGTTTTATGACAAGGTGACAGAAGTAAGACAAGAGAGAGAGGGGTGGATCGACTGCATATTTTTGGACTGCAAGGCCTTCGACACAGTTCCTCACAAGAGGTTACTGCAAAAGCTATCGGATCAGGCACACATAACAGGAAAGGCACTGCAATGGATCAGAGAATATTTGACAGGGAGGCAACAACGAGTCATGGTACGCGACGACGTATCAGAGTGGGCGCCTGTGACAAACGGGGTTCCACAGGGGTCAGTCCTAGGACCTGTGCTGTTCTTGGTATATGTGAACGACATAACGGAAGGGATAGACTCAGAAGTGTCTTGTTTGCAGATGATGCGAAGTTAATGAGAAGAATCAAATCGGATGAGGATCAGGCAGGACTACAAAGAGACCTGGACAGGCTACAAGCCTGGTCCAGCAACTGGCTCCTTGAATTTAACCCTGCCAAATGCAAAGTCATGAAGATTGGGGAAGGGCAAAGAAGACCGCAGACACAATATAGTTTAGATGGCCAAAGACTGCAAACCTCACTCAAGGAAAAAGATCTGGGGGTGAGTATAACACCGACCATATCTCCTGAGGCGCACATCAATCAGATAACTGCTGCAGCATACGGGCGCCTGGCAAACCTACGGATAGCGTTCCGATACCTCAGTAAGGATTCGTTCAAGACTCTGTATACCATTTACGTCAGGCCCATACTGGAGTATGCAGCACCAATTTGGAATCCACACCTAGTCAAGCACGTCAAGAAATTAGAGAAAGTGCAAAGGTTTGCAACAAGACTAGTCCCAGAGCTACGGGGATTGTCCTACATAGAAAGGTTGAGGGAAATCGGCCTGACGACACTGGAGGAGAGGAGGGTCAGGGGAGACATGATAACGACATATAAAATACTGCGCGGAATAGACAAGGTGGACAAAGACGGGATGTTCCAGAGAGGGGACACAGACACAAGAGGTCACAATTGGAAGTTGAAGACTCAGATGAATCAAAGGGATGTTAGGAAGTATTTCTTCAGTCATAGAGTAGTCAGGCCGTGGAATAGCCTAGAAAGTGACGTAGTGGAGGCGGGAACCATACATAGTTTTAAGGCGAGGTATGATAGAGCTCATGGAGCAGGGAGAGAGAGAACCTAGTAGCAATCAGCGAAGAGGCGGGGCCAGGAGCTGTGACTCGACCCCTGCAACCACAAATAAGCGAGTACAAATAGGTGAGTACACACAGGAGCCAGATGTAACTCAACCCCTGCAACCACAATTAGACGAGTGTACACACACACACACACACACACACACACACACACACACACACACACACTTCCATGCGTATATCAAATTTGTTACGTTATCATGAGAGAGTTATGGAAATTGTTCAAGAAAGAAATAAATGGACAAATTGCATTTACCTGGACTTCAAGAAAGTTTTTATGCGAGTTCCCCATTAAAGACTAATTTGGAAGTTGCAAAATATAGGAGGAATTTGAGGTAAATTATTACAGTGGATAAAAGACTTTTTGATTTAGAAGAAATTACGAACAGTTATAAGAGGAAAATGTCTGCATGGGAGGATGTCACAATTGGAGTGCCACAAGGGCCTGTACTTGTCCCATTATTTCTATAAATGAATTATCAGAAGGAATAAAAAACTAAATATGTTTGCAGATGATTAAAAAATCTTATGAAAAAATAAGAATGACTTTACTCGAGGATCTGGATACAGTGAGCACATGGAGTGATAGATGGATAATGGAATTCAATGTAAATAAATGCAGTGAGAAAATAGACTGTACGAAAAAATATTGGAAGAATCAGACAGGGAGAAGGATACAGGAATTATTAACAAAAAAAATCACTGGAGGAAGGAAGTGAAACCGAATTGTGCATTGGCACACAAGCTTTCAAATGCTGTAGATTCCGGCATATAAGGCGCATGTTTTTTCCAAAATAAATTTGAAAATTATCCTGACCCTTATATGCTCAAGGTCATGGTTAATGGTAGATTATGGGCTAAACTTAAAGAGTAGTTTACTAACATTACAACTGCTTGGCAACATCGTTTTATATGTCTAATATGATTGTGCGCCTTATATGCCGGACAAATACGGTATATGGATGGTGACATTTTAGAAATATTGTTTATAACTTATGCTAGGCCAAAAATGGAATATGCAGCTTTTGTGCGGTGCCCACACTTAAATAAAATAGACAAGGTCCATTGAAGATATTGAAAATGGGCTCTGGTGGCCTGGTGGTTAACGCTCTCGCTTCACACGGTGAGGGTCTGGGTTCGATTCCCAGCCAGAGTAGAAACATTGGACGTGTTTCTTTCCACCTGTTGTCTATGTTCCCCATCAGTAAAATGGGGTACCTGGGTGTAAGTCGACTGGTGTGGGTCGCATCCTGGGACACTGACCTAAGGAGGCCTGGTCACAGACCGGGCCGCGGGGGCGTTGACCCCCGGAACTCTCTCCAGATAAACTCCAGAAACTCCAGAGTTGAGAAATATGAATTATGATGAAAAGTTTAAAACATTAAAGTTACCCATTTTGGTTGATAGTAGGAAATCAGGAGACAATCACATAGGTCTTGAAAGGACTTTGAAGAATAGATATAGAAGACTCCTTAGTAGTTGCAACAATGATAACAAGAAGTCACAGTTGTAAATTGAGGAAAAACTTGAGCGGAAGGAATAAAGTAAATTTCACTTAAAAAGAGTGGTTGACTAGTGGACGGTATTAAAGGGGAAATTAGTAAACGCTGTAGCTATTGGAAATTTGGAAAAAAAAGTATGTGATCAACAGAGTTTTGAAGACGAAATACGAGCTTCTGTTGCTGTAGCTACAAAGAGGTAATCTCACACACACACACACACACACACACACACACACACACACACACACACACACACACACACACTTTGTTGCTAGAAACAACGCCAAACAAGTGTTAGGTAGCTTTACAGGCTCCCCCCCAAACAACAGAACAAGGAGTGAAGAAACACCTGAGTAAACAGAATTCTTCAAAAAAATTGTTACCATGGCTACTGAAAGAGGGAGTTGAAGCACTGTGTCAGCAACTAGCTAAAATCTACATATCACTGTAAACAGGACAATTGCTAGATATACTCAAGATAAAAAAAAAGTCTTAATATTCCAAGAATTTAACGCTACTTCTTACAAGAAACTATGACAAAAGCTATGGGAACAGGCATTTATAATTCGGAAACCACTAAAGATGATCAAAGGATGCCTAAGAAAAAAATCGACCTTGAAATATTATTAAAGTGGACAGGTGTTAAAAGTGGACTTCCACATGCATCAGAACTGGAACGTGTATTATGCTGGCACAAAAACGAATAAGTTACCAGAAAAGATTGCCCTTTGTGTTACTATTTGTAGATAACTGAAATTAATGAGGGATTCAGAAACCTGAAATAACAGAGAAAGGCTTCAATATGTCCAGGACAAACTGCAGGACTGTTCTGACAAGAGGCTTCGAGAATTCAACCAGCAAATGCAAGGTTATGAAGCTTTGAAAGAAATCCTGAACTTGAGTATAAATTGGGGGAACTATAGAAGCCGCAACGTTCAATAGTGAAGGACCTAGCAGTGAATATAGTACAGAGAATATTACCAGAGGCGCCTAGCTACTGGATAACTTCTCCGGAAAATACGTGACAAGCAATCATAACATCAGCCTTCATGAACCTTAACAAAGAGTCGCTCACCAACCTATCGTACATTTGTCAGGAAGATCATAGGGTATGTAGCACTAGCATGAAATTCACACTTAATCAAGCATGAAGCTCAGAAACCAAGCAGAGTGCAGAGTTTTGCGACAGATGGAACCCAGTAACATCAGAGCTTTGAAGAACTTGAGAGAGACATGCTTAAGACATGCAAAATACTAGACTTTGGATGACAGGAAGACAATTTGAGTCGGGGAAAAGAAAAACTGGTAAACAGCTGGCAAGAAATCAAAGAGCAAGTAGTGTGTTTCGAACAATAAAAACAGTAAAAATCTGTTTAAGAAACAGAAAATCGAAGGAGAAACAACAAAAGATCAGCCCTGACACAGTAACCATTAATGGGTATATATATATATATATATATATATATATATATATATATATATATATATATATATATATATATATATATATATATATATATATATATAATTTTTTTTTTTTTTTTCTGTACACTTTTGTTTATATGTCGGTTTGGCAAAGCTTTTGGAGAGCATATTAATCTTAGGTAAAGGACATATGTGCAACAATCACCTGCACATACGTCCTTTACCTAAGACTAATATGTAATTCAACACTCACACGTATGTTATTGACGAGAGAGAGACATGACCGTGATATAGAAAATATTCATAAACATGAATGTACATTGGAGCAAGTTACTTACCACTGGTAGTAAACCACAAAACAGTAACTAAACTTATTTAAACTTTCTACTTTATTTAAGAGAGATATTTCACGACACGTAAATGTGAAATGGAGTAGGAAAAAATCGCATAATACCGTAACTGAAACAATACACAAATAACCCTCACACAGGAGAATGAAGCTTATGTCGACGTTTCGGTCTAACTTGGACCTACTAGTTAATCGTAGACCGAAACGTTTCAAGTTTGTCTCCTATGCATGGCTTATTTGTGAAATAATGAACGGATCCAACATCTGTAAATCACCCTCATATTTATCTTGTTTCTTAAATGTTCATGCAATATGCATGAAATAGGTTTAACATTTGCGTTGTGAAAATTTAGACACGTGTGCAACAAGGTAATCAGTCCCTCAGCCTTGGCTGAGCGACTGATTACCTCATCTTCTATATACAGTCCTAGAGTCCTCCCATTATGTCCTTGAATTTGTTATGATAAATCTACTGGATGGCGACATGTCTACATATGTCGAATTCTTCATCTTGTCGGTACTGTATACAATTCACGTACACTATTTGCATTCCTTAAGTCTTGGGAGTGCCCATATAATTTCGTATATTTCCTTCAATATATGAACAATCTATCTAACGTGTTATACCCACTTTAATCTTGGGATAGATTATCAGTTAGAGCTCTAGTAATCTTGGGAGAGTAATGATAGGGTCAATAAAGCTTTTGGTTAAGAAATTCGTCAAGGAAATTCAATGCTCGCTGGTAACGCAGCTGACGTATTCCAAGGGCCACACGCAACGTCATTCCCGAATTCCTGGTTGACCTTTAACTGAGGATGATTGTTCCGGGAATATGTCAGGAATGGGAACATTGCCTGTCTCTCTGAGAGATATCAGTTTGTGATTTTCATCGGGTGTGTTTGTTGTATCCACGTTGTTCCTATACACCCCTATCACTCCTTTTATTCTCCCCTCCTCCCTCTATGTCACTTTCTCTTTTCTACTCTCTCTCTCTCTCTCTCTCCGTCTCTATTTTCCTCTCTTACACAAGCGCCAACAAGGTCACTCTCTTGACCACCTGCACACAAGCACGCACTCTCTCTCTCTATCTCACTCCCCTCTCTCTCACTCTCTCTCTCTCACACACACACACACACACACACACACACACACACACACACACACACACACACACACGAAAAAGAAATGAGCAACATTTTAAGTCTCCTTGAATCAATATTCAGCAAACTACTAATCGACATGAGAGAGGCAGACCCAGAGAAGGTTTTTCACTACCTCAACCCGCCCTACAAATCATACATCCAATTTAACCAAGAATTCCTCAGAATTTCACAACGAAACAGATAACATGCCCACACATGCAGCACCTGGCTCCGGTTTCTGGGAACTCGTTAAATGTAAAGAAATATAAAATATCACTCGCACGGGCACTTTTGTTTTTGGGAAGGGATCAGATAGGACTTGGAAACAGGTGAAATCCATTGGAAATTAAAAAAACGAAGACATGGTTTCTGTGCATAAAGGAGGCATTAGAGTTCGGACAAAAAATAAACTATCGGAAACACAGACGATAACACTAAACCAAGGGAACGTGTGGGGGATGAACCCATGGCGAGTGAGACCTTAAACTCACAGACCAGCTGAGTGTTAGGACTCATTTGCCATAGGTTCAGTCCTACACCAGTTTCGTGATTTTAGTTTGCAATCGTATTATTACGATTTACTGAGTGATGACATTAACATCATACATAAAATAATAATAGTCGAGAGGGGAGGCACCAAATTGTTTTACTAATGCAAGATTGGTACCATCCTAATCGACAAGGACTTAGCACGGGAAATTTTTGCTTAAAACGCATGTACAACAGATGGTATCTTTACTGTTGAAATGTTTCGCCTACTGGATAGGTTTCTTCTGTCAAATAAATAGACTGGATTCTTGGTAGCGGAATTGACTAGGTAAAGATGATGTTTCAACAATAAACAGTGAACTATGTTTCTTAATTATCAACTTGTTGGTATATTATTCCATTTTCAGTATACATAACGAGTGTACTTGCCGCAACTTGTTGATTACTAACGTATGACAGGAGGTATCCCTCTGGTCGCCCATTTTGCCACTTTTAATCTCAAGATTTTATATTAATGTTTTACCATATTACATTATTTTCCCTTTGATACTGACGAGTTGCTCTTGATCCAAAGAGTTGGGCTTATCTTTCCCTTAAATAACAGGGCCTCCAAGAGAAATTTTGCAAGGCGGAACAAGACTGCTTCAGGGCCCATGTGGACAAGATATGGCCCTCAGTCTATGTGAAATTTACATAGTTATTTTTCTAATAAACTACAAATAGTTGAAATTACCAAATGAAAATTAAATGATAAATTAAAAATAAAAGGTCTATGGATATGGGGCCTCTTCAGAGATTCACAACCTGACCCCGGACCACTGTACCCGCTGAACCTCCCCCCCCCCCACACTTTGATAGGCCCTGGGAGCTAACTGATTCCTTCTAACTTAGCGCTTTCCTCTGATTAAGATATGACAATTGTAAAAGACAACAATTTTTCACTGGCTGATGCATCGCTTGCCCTATTCGGCAAGAAGTGCGTTGCTATTTAAGCAAAATTGCAAGCTTTACTTATTCGGAACGATATATATATATATATTATATATATATATATATATATATATATATATATATATGCAAAACAACCACTCTGAAAGAATAGAGAAATTCCAAGGCTTTCGTGACTACTCACATTACCAAGGAACTATGAAAGTAAAGCATCCAAGGAAGCTATATAAGGGGTCTGGCCAGCACCTCACTATCAGATCCCACAACGGTTAAACACCTGACGCGCGCCGACCCAACTTGGGTAGGTCCTTTGCACAACTCACCCACAAACTATTCTACCCAAGAAAATTTAAAAATTATTATTTGTCCAGTGTATTATTAAATTCTTCCCAAATTCTATTAATTATAAATGGATCTAATTTATATAAACCAAAGGAAATATTCATATTATTGTCAAAACTGCTTTTTATGAAACAAGATTCAATTATATTTCTGTCGACCATGGACTTGCTTGATACTACTTTCTCAACTTTTTGAAAAAAAAATAATTATATATATATATATATATATATATATATATATATATATATATATATATATATATATATTATATATATATATATATATATATATATATATATATATATATATATATATATATATATATATATATATATATGGAAAACTGCACATGTATTTAATTTCAAGAACTTCGTAATTCTAGCAGCTAAAATTATTTAAATCTCCGTGGTGCATGCACCCGTGGTCAAAACTTACTGTTAATGAGTTCTTTGAATCTGAAGGACTGAGGACGCATCATTCTGTCCACTAAACCAGAGATTTCGTGTTCCTGCAGATGAGGTTGCATTACGAGCGTAAAAGAAAATGCTACTTCTGTACAGTGTTAGTTAATTCCACCGCACCAAGTACTGTTTGAAAATCTTTTCATTCAAACTAATTTGAAAATTTTATATACACTTAAAAAAAATCCTGAGCAAATAGCTTCTGGGATAAGCTATTATTGCTATTAAAACACCAACAGTCCTAACCATCGTACTAAAGTGATATGCAGGTATTAATGTTTCGGTATAATTTACGAGATCTTCAGTAGCAGGAGTCAATGTGTCTTACCTTTGAGTGCATCGTGGAGTAAGACTGTAGAAGGTTTTTCAAGTCACAGCGAAGCTCAAGCCTGATCCTAAAATATGTCAAAGCATGTGTCAGGATAATCTTCCATGAATGGAGGAACCATGGAAGCTGACCTCTGAATATCGAAGGTGTCTAGGTAAAGAATTGCAGAAATAACCAGATGATGGTCCTTCTTTGGCTCTTTGCATGTCTGCTCTACTTCTCTTTCTCCGCAGCTTCAGGTTCTGCAGACTCATCTGTGCTTGCTGAAATATTACACACGTGGTAAGATCAATATTGTGCGCAGAGAACAGCTGATTATTATTGACGCTCATGTGCGCTATCAAAACTGCGTCCATATATTGTATCTAGATCATGTGCGCTATCAAAACTGCGTCCACATGTTGTATCTAGATCATGTGCGCTATCAAAACTGCGTCCACATGTTGTATCTAGATAAGCGTGATCTGTAGTTCGTATTTACGACAGCCGTGATCTCCAGGAAATATCTGTCACTCACAGGAAATAATGTGTCTTAATTAACTTTCTCAAATTGAAAAATCTTTCATTTATTTAATATCCAGGAAGCAAGAAATGGAGCAGTTTTTTTTAAAGGTTGATGACTGAAGGAAAGTTATAGTTAAGTAAGTAATAAGCTGATCAACACTGGAAAAAAGCGACATATAGAAAAACAGCGAAATTTAAAGCAAAATAGCTAGTGCATTTGTCAGTTACTTTCTAAGGGAAGAAATAATCCCCGGAAAGGTCTGGTCATCAGGATATTTGACTGAACTTTTAGGTAAGAAAGTCCAGTAGTCTTATTAAATCTACGTTATACAATATAGTATAAATACAATGCAATATAAATACAGCATCTTGCAAATTGATAAAATAAGCCTAAGTGTAAAAAAATAAGCGTATTTAATTACAAAGACATATTTATACCTAAATTAATTATAATTTACTCTGTTCGGTTTAGTCAAACTTCTCAGCGCTTAAAGGTCACGATACTGATAAACCCAGCTAATTAAGGCTGGATATTTACCTCAGATGACGGTACTTATCAGTTGCATGATAATGAGAACTTTAATGATGGGTACGTCCCTCAGATGAAGTTCGAAGAAGTCTGACGTCAGTATACGGTTCCTTCTCGTTGTCATGACATCACATGTATAGTCTCAACCAGTATAGTCATCATCTCGTATAGTAGTCAAACAATGCAGTCATCAAACAGTAGAGTAACCGCTGCAGAAGTGTCATCAACTAGTACTGTCATCAAGGAATGCAGTCATCAACCAGCTCAGTCATCAACAAGTACACTCATCAACCGAAAAAGTTATGAACTTGAACAGTCATCACAGAAAAGAGTCATCAAGGAGTACAGTTATAAACCAGTTCTGTCATCTGTCAATACAGTCATCCATCAATCAGTACAGTCATCAACTCGTACAATAATGAACTGGTACAGTCATCTACCAGTATAGTCATCAATATAGCCCTTAAGGAATATAGTTATCAACCAGTGCAGTTATCAATCAGCTCAGACTTCAATCAATCAGCATAGACATCAACCATGACAGCCATCTAAAGTTCAGTCATCTATCAGATCAGTTATCAAGCAGTTTACTCATGAAGGAATACAGTTATTTCCCCAGTCATTAGTCAATATGGTCATCCTGTCATTACCAGTACAGTCATGAGGAAAACAACCATCATTCATCTCAGTCATCAACAAGTACAATCATCCTATCATCAGCCAATACAGTCATCAAGGAGCTTTGTGATGAATGGTTTCAAAACCATTCATCACAACTGTCAAGACACTGCATCATCATGAGATCTTGATACAAAGAATTCTTCAAAACTTGTCCAACCATTTGACGAAGACCTACTTCGACTAGTGGATGGTACCACTATGACCCCGCCTCCTCCTGCTTCACCTCACCTGACTACAGTATATAAGCCACGTCTACGACCCTTTGCTGTACTTTCTACAAGACTGATGGACTGAACACACCGACTCCAGGCTGAGGGACTGATTATCTCAAACTCCTCCTCTCCTTACAGCTTTCTGCTTTGTATTGGACTGATGAAGCTACTCTGACGAAACGTTTCCTCAGTAAAGATTCCAATATGTTGCATAAGTGTCTCAATCTTCAAGGAGCTTTGTTATCAAAGAGTACTGTCATCGACGAATACAGCCATTCTGTCACCCAGTACAGCATTCAGGAGTACAGTCATCAACAAAAACAGTCATCATCGAGTGGCCTCATCATCCAGTTGAGTCATCATCCAAAGGTGTCATCATCCAGTAAATTCATCATCCAGTGGAATCAAATGCAACTAATGTGACATTTATTGTGGCAACGTTTCGCTCTCCAGGAGCTTTATCAAGCCATTACAAACAATACATGGACACAGAGGGTATATAAAGGCTCAGAGTGAGGTGAATACTAGTGAGGTACCATTTCGATGTTCATTAGTGGTAGTAGTAGTAGTAGTAGTGGTAGTGACAAAAGCAATTAATTCGTACATGAGTAAAAGGATATAAAAGCTATTACTTGGGTAACATAAAAATAGGTTGGACAAATATAAACTGGAATGAGGCAGGTTGTTTCAGTGTTCACTCTCTGTGCTTTGTGTAGTATAACAGGAGAGACTATGTGATGGCAGGGTTTACTGTTTTCAGGAGGATTCTTGCTAAGACTTCGGAGATGGTGAAGCTGCCGTTGTTTTGTTTAATTGTATTCGAAACAGCGATCAGTGCTGATTCAAGGCACTTGCGTGTGCGGAAATTAGTTTCTTTTATCACTAATTGGGCGTCTCTGAATTTCATAAGATGATTGGTGGAATATCGGTGTTGTACACAGGCGTTGTTTAAGTTGTCGTTCCTACATGCGTATATGTGTTCATTGAGGCGGGTGTCGAGGTTTCTTGCTGTTTCACCTACGTAGATCTTGTCACAGCCTCCACAGGGTATAGTGTAAACTCCTGCATTGACTGGTTCGTGGTGCTTGGGTTTTGTCCTGGTTAGATCCTTTATTGAAGTGGTAGAAGCGATGGCGACTCTGGTGTTAGCTTGTGAAAGTACTTTTGAGACGTTTAGTGCAACCTGGCTGTTGGGAAGAATTATAACTTTGTTGGGAGCGGTGTTGATGCGTGGAGAATTGATGATCTGAAGAGCTCTTTTCTTGCAGTCTTTGATGAAAAAAGAAGGAAATTGTAACTCAGTGAATGTTTGGTGAATGTAAGTACATTCCTCGTCAAGAAACTCAGGACTACAAATTCGGTATGCTCTTAGGAAAAACCCGATGATGATGCCTCTTTTGGTCTTGGTATCTTGACTGGAATAGAAGTGTGTGAGATCATTTTTATTGGTGGGTTTCCGATAAACTTGGAATCTTAGGTTGTTGTCTACTTTGTGAATGAGGACGTCGAGGAAAGGTTTATATTTGTCCAACCTATTTTTATGTTACCAACCTAATGTTAAAGCAATAGCTTTTATATCCTTTTACTCATGTACGAATTAATTGCTTTTGTCACTACCACTACTACTACTACTACTACCACTAGTGAACATCGAAATGGTACCTCACTAGTATTCACCTCACTCTGAGCCTTTATATACCCTCTGTGTCCATGTATTGTTTGTAATGGCTTGATAAAGCTCCTGGAGAGCGAAACGTTGCCACAATAAATGTCACATTAGTTGCACTTGTGTCCTTTTACTTTACATATTGTCGGTAATTCTACCAACTTTATTACAATCTGTCGGACACCGCAACATAATGGACATTTCATGCAGACGTTATTTGGACACCCTTCTTCGTGCTCACAGCTATCGCAACAGACACAACTTCCTACAAGATTGCCTGGCAGAGAAGGTGATCCCTAAGTCTACTCCTGCACAACTCTCCAACTCCAAGCACCCCTTCTCTCCAGCTACCCAAGCTTACTTAACTGAATGTGCCGAAGAACTTTCTAACATCGCTAAGGAAACCTTTGAAACTGCAAGGAATATGAGGGCCAATCTTCAGATTGACCAACACACTGCTGAGCATATTCTCAGCACAGTCACCACAGCTAACCTCCAACAGAAGATCAAACTCAATCGCAAACTTCAGTACCTCTGCACTAACAGTCGGTGGAAGGAAATGGGACGCGAATCCCTGATAAACAACTTATCGTCACGCACCTTAACCGACTACGAGAAACAAGCACTGAGTCTGGGACTCAAATTTACCACCAACATACGCAAACCTAACTATCAACTCAATCTTGTTACCAGGAACCATAGACACAGTGACAGCAACTTCCAGAAGGGTTATATACAGGGCCTTCTCACTGCAGCTTTATGTGAACCTTCTTCTTCTAATCTTCCTAGAAGATACATCACTGCCCTTAAGGACCTCGCCAACGACCCCAACATTATCGTCACCACCGCCGACAAAGGAGGTGGAGTCGTCATACTCAACACCAGTGACTACAACACTAAAATGATGGACCTTTTGAATGATCAATCTACATACGAACCTATCAGCACTCAACAGTGGGAGACGCTCACCAAAGACTTTCTATACAAAAGCAGACAAATACTCAAACGCACTAGAGAAGGGAAGAAACTTCTGTACTTGTTACCAAGCAACCCTAAACCAGCACACATGTATGGTTTACCCAAGACCCATAAACACAATATTCCTCTCAGACCAATCACGTCAGGAATAGGCAGTGCTCCACACAAACTAGCCGGAGTTCTTGCCAAACATCTTTCCTGCCTTCTGGGGACCATCAGCCCCGCTCATCTTAAACACTCAGGCGACCTTCTCAACCGCATCCGTAACCTCTCCATCCGTAACAAGAAACTAAGCAGTTTGGATGTGACTTCCCTCTTCACAAAAGTACCTACCAAAAAAGCCATCGAGGTTCTACGACGTAAAGTCAACCAGGACCTTAATCTTCCTTTACCTCCCGGAGATTTTGTTGACTTGATTGAACTCTGTGTTAACTTCAACTGTTTTTCCTTCAATAACAAGCTCTACAAACAAACCTACGGCATGGGAATGGGGTCCCCAATAAGTGCCGTCCTAGCCAACTTATACATGGAACACCTAGAGTCCGAACACTTCGCCAACATCATCCCTTCAAGCGTCACTTGGTTACGTTACGTGGACGATGTCCTCGTAATAACTCCAAAACGTTTTGATGTACGGGATCTTCAGGCAAGGCTCAACGCAGTTGAACCAGCGATTCAGTTTACACTAGAAGAAGAGTCCAATGACAAGCTACCTTTCCTCGACGTCCTCATTCACAAAGTAGACAACAACCTAAGATTTCAAGTTTATCGGAAACCCACCAATAAAAATGATCTCACACACTTCTATTCCAGTCAAGATACCAAGACCAAAAGAGGCATCATCATCGGGTTTTTCCTAAGAGCATACCGAATTTGTAGTCCTGAGTTTCTTGACGAGGAATGTACTTACATTCACCAAACATTCACTGAGTTACAATTTCCTTCTTTTTTCATCAAAGACTGCAAGAAAAGAGCTCTTCAGATCATCAATTCTCCACGCATCAACACCGCTCCCAACAAAGTTATAATTCTTCCCAACAGCCAGGTTGCACTAAACGTCTCAAAAGTACTTTCACAAGCTAACACCAGAGTCGCCATCGCTTCTACCACTTCAATAAAGGATCTAACCAGGACAAAACCCAAGCACCACGAACCAGTCAATGCAGGAGTTTACACTATACCCTGTGGAGGCTGTGACAAGATCTACGTAGGTGAAACAGCAAGAAACCTCGACACCCGCCTCAATGAACACATATACGCATGTAGGAACGACAACTTAAACAACGCCTGTGTACAACACCGAAATTCCACCAATCATCTTATGAAATTCAGAGACGCCCAATTAGTGATAAAAGAAACTAATTTCCGCACACGCAAGTGCCTTGAATCAGCACTGATCGCTGTTTCGAATACAATTAAACAAAACAACGGCAGCTTCACCATCTCCGAAGTCTTAGCAAGAATCCTCCTGAAAACAGTAAACCCTGCCATCACATAGTCTCTCCTGTTATACTACACAAAGCACAGAGAGTGAACACTGAAACAACCTGCCTCATTCCAGTTTATATTTGTCCAACCTATTTTTATGTTACCCAAGTAATAGCTTTTATATCCTTTTACTCATGTACGAATTAATTGCTTTTGTCACTACCACTACTACTACTACTACTACCACTAGTGAACATCGAAATGGTACCTCACTAGTATTCACCTCACTCTGAGCCTTTATATACCCTCTGTGTCCATGTATTGTTTGTAATGGCTTGATAAAGCTCCTGGAGAGCGAAACGTTGCCACAATAAATGTCACATTAGTTGCACTTGTGTCCTTTTACTTTACATATTGTCGGTAATTCTACCAACTTTATTACAATCCAGTGGAATCGCAGGCAGGCAGCAACATGGGAGAGCTAACATAGGAGAAGCTTGCAAGCAGCCAGGTGGAATGTTAGGTGCAAGTCAATATCGTGATTGGTAATGGTCTCTGGGTAGCAGATTGTGACTTGACTTAAGATATCTGATGGGTTATTATTTTTGTAGTGTTACTGAGATGTGTTTGTGTAGCTGGGCAGGAAGACACATCAGATAGATAGGTAGATAGGTAGAGAGATAGAGAGATAGACAGAGAGAGAGAGAGAGAGAGAGAGAGAGAGAGAGAGAGAGAGAGCGGATAATAGTTGTGCTGGTAGTTGTGGTGATGTTGTTGATGATGTTGCTGATGATGTTGATGTTGTTGATGATAATGAGGATGTTAGATGAATGGTTCAGAGAACCGACACATTGATAAATTAGACACATGTGCAACTCTTGGGTATCTTTATTGAGGAAACGTTTCGCCAGACAGTGGCTTCATTAGTCCATACAAAGGAGAATCTTGAAGAACAGGAGGAGAATGAGGTAATCAGTCCCTCAACCTTGAGTCGATGTGGTCAGTCCATCAATCTTGTACAATCCTGTCAGACACTGCAACTTCGTGGGATCTTAATACTTGGGAATTCTTCGCTTGCCTAACCCTTGGGCACGACCTACTTCCACATTGAACAAATGTGACACCACCTATGACTGCTGCACCTCTCCTGTCTACGGTACATAAGCTACTTCTCCGCTCATATGCCGTATTCTATTCAAGATTGATGGACTGACCACATCGACTCAAGGCTGAGGAACTGATTACCTCATTCTCCTCCTGTTCTTCAAGATTCTCCTTTGTATGGACTGATGAAGTCACTGTGTGGCGAAACGTTTCCTCAATAAAGATAACCAAGAGTTGCACATGTGTGTAATTTAATAATGAGGATGTTGCTGCTGCTGATGATAATGATGTTAATGTTGGTAATGTGTTGATGTTCATGATGTTGCAGTTGTAGTTGAAGTGGTTGATATTGTAGTTGTTGTTGCAGTAACTGTAGATGCTGCAGTTGTAGTTGTAGGTATAGTAGTTATAGTTTTTTGAATTGTAGTTATTGTAGTAGTAGTTGTAAATATTGTAGTTGCTGCAGTAGTAGTTGTAATTGTTGTAGTTCTTGCAGTAGTAGTTGTAATTGTTGGAGTTGTTGCAGTAGTTGTAACTGTAGTTGTTGCAGTAGTAGTTTAGTATTTGTCGTTTTTGGAGTTGTAGTTATTGTTGTAGTTGTAATTGTAGTAGTTATTGTAGTAGTAGTTGTAACTGTTGTGGTTGTTGCAGTAGTAGTTGTTATTATCGTTGTTGTCACTTTCCCCTTACATCCATTCCCAACACTTCCCTCCCTTGTATTCTCCCTCCCACCAGCTCCTCTCTTCTTCGTATCTTCTTCCTCCCATCTTCCTCCTCCCTCACAGCGAAAAGCACTTGCCTCTTCACGACGTATTAAACCTTCCTTCGG
Source organism: Cherax quadricarinatus (assembly GCF_038502225.1). NCBI lineage: Eukaryota > Metazoa > Arthropoda > Malacostraca > Decapoda > Parastacidae > Cherax > Cherax quadricarinatus. The sequence goes on along the minus strand of NW_027195420.1, from coordinate 73,775 downwards.
CAGCTGTGGCATATTGCAGCCATGCAGGCGCTCCTTTTGTTGCAACCCTGGTCACGGTAAGCAATATTCAAGGGCAAACTTCAGGCTTCAGACCCTCGTAGACCGCCCTATTTTGGGCCAAAATCTCGGAGTTTTTTGTTATCTTATCACTTCAAAGATGCTGTAATATTAGGATGCTGTAATATTAAGCCCAGATTGCTGCTATGAATGTCAAGGACTCTCAGTTTACCACCGAAAAGTTTATTGATTCAGGTCCAGTTTAATATTCAGGCGCTGGATAAAACATCGTATTGCTGACAAGTATGAAGATAAAAGAGCCAAGTCACAGAACAAGATTCTTTTTGGGGAAAACATTTGGCGGTGTTGGAGCTTTATCAGAGTTCGAGACGGAGCGAAACGTTTTTTCTCCAAAGGGAAACATTGTGTGGCGATATGTGCCTTGGCCTCCCCATTTAAGGGTTTCTGTCCACTTGTATGTATGATTCAAATGCGTTTTTTGTAAATCAGAAATGAGCGAGAAACATTATGGGGGGAAAAAAATAAGTGACCTTTATTCAACTGTACGTAGTCTTTGACAACATTGCAGTTATACTCACGAGGGACCTCTAACCCCCATGAGGAATGACACACAGTCAGCTCTGACCCAGGTAAACGGTGGGAAGCTCCAATTTACTGGAACAAGAGCCTCTCACCAGTAATCTTCGAGAGAAAATATTTGTTTTTAAATCTTGAGAAACGCTAAGCTTGTTGGGGGTCATACAGATTCAAGACTCAAAGATACATTAGAACATTGTCACATAGATAATCTTAAAACAGATGTAATGGTTTACGTGAAGACAGACGCTGTGTGTAGGTCCAATACTTTTAGCGGGATCACAAGAGAAGTCATGTGAAAGAGGCTGTGTTCCGGTGGTCTTAACACTCCAGCAGATTCTTGAAAGTCTGTGACAAAGCCAACTCTTGAAGTGGTTTCATTATTATTTCTATTATTATTACTATTTCTATTATCATTATTTCTATTATCATTATTTCTATTATTTTTAGTTCAATTATTATTTCAATTATTTTTATTTCTATTGTTATTTCTATTATTATTATTTCTATTATTATTTCTATTATCATTTCTATTATTATTAGTCCTATTATTATTGGACCTATATAAAATTTTCACAACGTTTCGGCCTCTCATTTCCCATTATGTTTCCGTAGGCAGAGTACTTGTTATTGTGGGTGGTGTACCGAGTGAATGCTTGAATGTAAATGATTGAGTACATCGAGGCAGTCAGTCAGTCCTCCAGCTTAAAGCAGCCAGCCTGGTGATGCGAACGTTCTGAAGGACTCATACGTTCTGCGTTGCTAAACGTAAGCCTTTACCGTTTATGTTATTTCGGTATAGACAGTTAACTATAAGTATTGGTTAATATAGGTTATTCAGAGCTACCGAACCTAACCTAACCTTCAGTAACAAATATTTAAATTCAGTAGACGGTTAGACTGAACAAAATTCTAATGGCTACAGTGCAAAAATGCGCATCAAATATGTAAAATTAATTATTATTTTATCTGCACATAGAGATCAAATTTTTAAAGTTTTGGCCCCCGTAGACTATTAATAAATTACAAATTAGCGATAAGAAGAAATCAGATAAGTCAGGAAAAAGGAGAAAATGCTGCTGCTGCTGCAGCAGCAGCAACAGCAGCAGCAACAGCAGCAGCAACAGCAGCAGCAACAGCAGCAGCAACAGCAGGAGCAACAGCAGGAGCAGCAGGAGCAACAGCAGCAGTAGCAGGAGCAACAGCAGCAGGAGTAGCAGGAGCAGGACGAGGAAGAGCAGCAGCAGCAGTATAAGCAGTATACATAATGTCAGAAAATAATAGCAGTAATTGTTGCTGGCGATGATCTCAATTTTCTCATACTGAAGGTCAGTGAAGTGCCGCTTCATCTCTCTGTACCTATTCATACTGTCTTGATTTTGTTCGTATTTGTATGGATTTTGATTCTTTGCAAGGTAACTTCTGTTCTCAAACCTTTGGTGTTGCTGTTGGCTAGTCTTTATTCCGTGTTCTTGCTAACCTTTATATACACTATACCGGAACTATTTTGCTCTGGCGGCCTGATGGCTAAAACTCTCGCTTCACACGGCGAGGGTCAGGGTTCGATTCCCAGCCAGGGTAGAAAGATTCGGCGTGTTTCTTTTCACCTGTTGTCTATGTTCACCCATCAGTAAGATGGGTACCTGGGTGTTAGTCGACTGGTGTGGGTCGCATCCTGGGACACTGATCTAATCTGCCCGAATTGCTCAACATTACAAGGGGCTTTCTATCTAGTAGTATGTAGTATGTCATTGATGTCAGCTAGGACTGTATACCATGTACATGTACTTGTAGTAATTAAAGATTTTTTATTTATTTATTATCACACTGGCCGATTCCCACCAAGGCAGGGTGGCCCGAAAAAGAAAAACTTTCACCATCATTCACTCCATCACTGTCTTGCCAGAAGGGTGCTTTACACTACAGTTTTTAAACTGCAACATTAACACCCCTCCTTCAGAGTGCAGGCACTGTACTTCCCATCTCCAGGACTCAAGTCCGGCCTGCCGGTTTCCCTGAACCCCTTCATAAATGTTACTTTGCTCACACTCCAACAGCACGTCAAGTATTAAAAACCATTTGTCTCCATTCACTCCTATCAAACACGCTCACGCATGCCTGCTGGAAGTCCAAGCCCCTCGCACACAAAACCTCCTTTACCCCCTCCCTCCAACCTTTCCTAGGCCGACCCCTACCCCGCCTTCCTTCCACTCCAGACTGATACACTCTTGAAGTTATTCTGTTTCTCTCCATTCTCTCCACATGTCCGAACCACCTCAACAACCCTTCCTCAGCCCTCTGGACAACAGTTTTGGTAATCCCGCACCTCCTCCTAACTTCCAAACTACGAATTCTCTGCATTATATTCACACCACACATTGCTCTCAGACATGACATCTCCACTGCCTCCAGCCTTCTCCTCGCTGCAACATTCATCACCCATGCTTCACACCCATATAAGAGCGTTGGTAAAACTATACTCTCATACATTCCCCTCTTTGCCTCCAAGGACAAAGTTCTTTGTCTCCACAGACTCCTAAGTGCACCACTCACCCTTTTTCCCTCATCAATTCTATGATTCACCTCATCTTTCATAGACCCATCCGCTGACACGTCCACTCCCAAATATCTGAATACATTCACCTCCTCCATACTCTCTCCCTCCAATCTGATATCCAATCTTTCATCACCTAATCTTTTTGTTATCCTCATAACCTTACTCTTTCCTGTATTCACTTTCAATTTTCTTCTTTTGCACACCCTACCAAATTCATCCACCAATCTCTGCAACTTCTCTTCAGAATCTCCCAAGAGCACAGTGTCATCAGCAAAGAGCAACTGTGACAACTCCCACTTTATGTGTGATTCTTTATCTTTTAACTCCACGCCTCTTGCCAAGACCCTCGCATTTACTTCTCTTACAACCCCATCTATAAATATATTAAACAACCACGGTGACATCACACATCCTTGTCTAAGGCCTACTTTTACTGGGAAATAATTTCCCTCTTTCCTACATACTCTAACTTGAGCCTCACTATCCTCGTAAAAACTCTTCACTACTTTCAGTAACCTACCTCCTACACCATACACCTGCAACATCTGCCACATTGCCCCCCTATCCACCCTGTCATACGCCTTTTCCAAATCCATAAATGCCACAAAGACCTCTTTAGCCTTATCTAAATACTGTTCACTTATATGTTTCACTGTAAACACCTGGTCCACACACCCCCTATCTTTCCTAAAGCCTCCTTGTTCATCTGCTATCCTATTCTCCGTCTTACTCTTAATTCTTTCAATAATAACTCTACCATACACTTTGCCAGGTGTACTCAACAGACTTATCCCCCTATAATTTTTGCACTCTCTTTTATCCCCTTTGCCTTTATACAAAGGAACTATGCATGCTCTCTGCCAATCCCTAGGTACCTTACCCTCTTCCATACATTTATTAAATAATTGCACCAACCACTCCAAAACTATATCCCCACCTGCTTTTAACATTTCTATCTTTATCCCATCAATCCCGGCTGCCTTACCCCCTTTCATTTTACCTACTGCCTCACGAACTTCCCCCACACTCACAACTGGCTCTTCCTCACTTCTACAAGATGTTGTTCCTCCTTGCCCTATACACGAAATCACAGCTTCCCTATCTTCATCAACATTTAACAATTCCTCAAAATATTCCCTCCATCTTCCCAATACCTTTAACTCTCCATTTAATAACTCTCCTCTCCTATTTTTAACTGACAAATCCATTTGTTCTCTAGGCTTTCTTAACTTGTTAATCTCACTCCAAAACTTTTTCTTATTTTCAACAAAATTTGTTGATAACATCTCACCCACTCTCTCATTTGCTCTCTTTTTACATTGCTTCACCACTCTCTTAACCTCTCTCTTTTTCTCCATATACTCCTCCCTCCTTGCATCACTTCTACTTTGTAAAAATTTCTCATATGCTAACTTTTTCTCCCTTACTACTCTCTTCACATCATCATTCCACCAATCGCTCCTCTTCCCTCCCGCACCCACTTTCCTGTAACCACAAACTTCTGCTGAACACTCTAACACTACATTTTTAAACCTACCCCATACCTCTTCGACCCCATTGCCTATTCTCTCATTAGCCCATCTGTCCTCCAATAGCTGTTTATATCTTACCCTAACTGCCTCCTCTTTTAGTTTATAAACCTTCACCCCTCTCCTCCCTGATGCTTCTATTCTCCTTGTATCCCATCTACCTTTTACTCTCAGTGTAGCTACAACTAGAAAGTGATCCGATATATCTGTGGCCCCTCTATAAACATGTACCTCCTGAAGTCTACTCAACAGTCTTTTATCTACCAATACATAATCCAACAAACTACTGTCATTTCGCCCTACATCATATCTTGTATACTTATTTAATTAAAGATATTTTTATTATTATTAACTATTTGGGTACGTCATTCTCCTTGGCTTTGCTATTTACATGCGTTTATCCTCTGGTCACATGATTTTAGTTATTTCCAACCCATTCTTGCTCGTTCCAATAATGAAAATCAGACTCGTGATTCATATCCACCGCTCTGTGACAAGTTTTTTTTTTTACTGCAAACCTATGCACAGTTGCGTGTTCATGCATAACATTTGTATCATGATTTATCTGTCAATAAAAGTAGTCTTGATAAATTAGACACATGTACAACACTTGGTTATGTTTATCGTCCATGAACTGATTACGTTGACCCCAGGCTGAGGGACTGATTACCTCAAACTCCTTCTGATCTTCAAACATTCTACTCTCTTGATAAATTAGACACATGTGTAATACTTAGGTATCTTTAAAGAGGAAACGTTTCGCCACACAGCAGCTTCATCAGTCCATACAAAGGATAATGGTGAAAATGAGTCCTTTGTATGGACTGATGAAGCCACTGTGTGGCGAAACGTTTCCTCAATAAAGATACCCAAGTGTTGCACATGTGTCTAATTTATCAATTTATCGTTAATCTACAAAAGTACTCTTATTTCTCCTTTCTCCGTTCCCTTCATATTTGTGATTCTTAATTTCTCGACTTCGAAATTTCCACTCTTCGCTGCTAGTTCTCTCGCCTTGGCAATCCTCCCAATTCAATTAACTCTGCCTACTCCCAAGCTCAACTAACTTTATTCTCTCCAAAGACAGCTTCTATCTCACACAATTCCTGGGCTTTGCCTTCCCTATAATTCCAGTCTACAAAATCTTGATATCAGATTCCCTCCTCGAGACAATACTTTTTTAGTTCACAAAAACTATCATGCTTAATATTAATACAGTTCTAGGGCTTAACAGTACAAAATTCCAGGGAATATAAAAAACAGAAAAGCACAATACCTTGACTGGAACAAAACAACTCGCAAATAGGAGAGAGGGGCTTACTACGATGTTTCGGTCCGACTTGGACCGAAACGTCGTATGCTCCTATCTCTTATGTGCGTGTTAGTGTATTATACCAGGGAATTGCAAAATTGTCACGAATGCAGAACTGACACCTAATGGAGATAACGTATCGCTTGGAGATCAATCATTTGCAAATCTATAAAGCGTAAGAATATAACAGTGGTATACAAAACTGACAAGTAGATATATAAGACCCACGTGCAACATGTGCCATCATCCTCCTCGATGATAATGGACAGATTACATCTTCTCTACATTTCCACTGCTTCCGCTGCCTATGAAGAAAGCTACTGTATAGGCGAAACGTTCTGGAATAAAAATGCCTGTTACAGGTATGTCTTATCTATGGCGAGTATGGGAAACATGATGCAGAGTGAAGTGAGTGGGTGACCTGGCGGCCATGTCAATAACTTTAAATGTGAAGTTAAGAAGCTAGCAATAAGTGGAATTTGGCTAGTTGAAAATTACTTAGTATACATTTATCTATATTACGATATCCGAGGTGAAGATTGAAGTTGATGCTGTGTATTCGCTGGGCTGTGTCCTTCCAGTGAGTTTGGAACACGGAGTTGCAAGTCTTCAAATAACTACTGGAACATAGAGCCTCTAAGTTTAGGATTAATGCTCAGAAGAACATAGTGATGAAAATATTGTGATAGTATTCAACTCTTTCCAGAGTCTTGTAATAACATGGTTACCAAGGGAAACGTACCTTAATAAACGTTCATTAAGTCTGTCTCTTTGCTTTGCGTCCTGTCAATATTTTATTTCTCTTGAACCTAACTTCTCCAGACACTGCAAATCATAGGCCTTTTATATAGAAAGCATATGTACGCTCTACTAAATTTCTTTAGTTTTATCAATAGGCATAGTTGTGTTTTTGATTACTTTCGAGTTTAAACTTCCCGAATATATCCCAGCCCCCCACCGATGCTTTTGTTGTTCCTTCTTATATTCGGGACGAATCTATAGATTGCGGCAAAAATCTTATTTCAGAAACTGATGACACCTTTCACACAGCCAGGATACTAAGCAGCAGTCTCGATGGCGTTGACAAAAAGAATTTAATTCGTTGACTTGATAGCTCTTTTATGCAACCCATAACCTTCCTTTGGGTGGTAGTCAACGGAATGCAAAACCACTTAATGGGTCTAGGGACTTGGCCTCAATTTTCGTGTATGCTCAGTAATAACCCACTTGGAGACAGAAACTCAAAAGATTGATTTATCTATATATTTCGACCCCCTTTCCCTTCTGGGATCTTTTTCAGCAAATTTTATGTATGCTAAGGTTCCGTGAAAATATACTGACAATTTCTTTGACTTAAGAATAATACTGACGAGATTCCACAGTCTTGAATTCATTCACAAAAATATTACGGCATTTCATTAAGAAACATTTAGAACGATATAGTTGAAATTGAACAAGTTAAAGTGGCTATGAGGAATTTAAAAGCGGCAAAGTCCGGGTGTTTTTACAAAATGAATGCTGATGTGCCACCGTGGTAAAATACTTTGGCACATCTTCATCATCTCCCTGTGTATGATAGCAGTTCCTCTGGCAAAATTTACACTTGGTTAGGTCTACATGAGCTGGTAGTGCAAACTCTCAGCAGTACCTGTATCCCTACGGAAAGGAAGCAGTAGTGGCAACTAAGAGTGAGTTGATTTTTGGGATGCATCATAAAATATTTAGCTCTTCTTGCTTAAAAGAATGAAGATAAATGGACTGACTGGTTGCAGTCTTCCTCTTTCTTGAAACATTGTTAAGTGCAGTCGATGTTATTTTCTTATTGCTTTCAAGCTTCTAGATGACAACCCAATTGCCTAAATGTACTGCTTCGTTGAAGGCGTACGCCTTTCCAAATGATCACTTCTATTATGCATTTGGAGGCAGTTGCAAGAATGAATTCAGAAATGTGCACTCTGAACCCGATGTCTTCAATTCTACAATGCCTGTGTCTGGCTTTTGAGTATATGTGGACCAAAGGGAATTACTTACAAATGATGTGTCAACGTTAGTTATATGAACACATTTGAGTGTAAGGATCCTAACAATATGTTCAGTTCTATGGGTGGAATCTGAATTGCCCATGCATGTTCCAGTCTCTATACAGAAACTATAGCTCTGTATGGCAACTACGGCACTACCAGCTGCACCAGTAGGTTGGTGGACAGAACCACGAAAAAAAAGCCAAACTCACTAAGGTATCAATACAACTTAAGGCATCAAGTTTAGCTTCAAGATTAATCTTTGATTATGATCTAATATGGGTCAATGGAGGGGGAATATTGATTTGGAAAGAGAATTTTCCAAGGTGCAGGGAAATATTGCTGTTTTTTTACTTGACATTTAACGAGTATCTGATTCTTTCAGAGGTCAGTTTCAACCTTCATCAGGAGCGCATCTGAACAGATATGCAATGTAGTCACCGCTACCAATAATCATCAGACGTTTGTACTAAACAAAGTACTCTTTAAAGTGCACTCAACCGCTTCAGCGGTTCGGACCTCTATCGACCCTATGCTTCCCAAGAACACCAACACAGTCAAGGAATTAGTGAGCAGACAGGAATTATTGAGGGACAAGAACATGCTTTGAAAAATCACAATAATATTCTCACCACTGCCCTTGTTCTTTCAGGGATTAACCTTCAACTCACAGTTCTGTGTTCCAGCAACCACTGGAAAGTCATAGTAAGACCAGGGGGTTATTCATAAAAAAGCTTAATCTCCACCACGGACACCATCATACCGATACAGGGGAAAAAAGAATTTCCAGCTCTCCAAATCCCTCTTGCTCGGCAAATTCCACGACTTTACCTTTATAGCTATTCACAGCGTCAGGTCACCCGCTCCTCTCCCACGGTCCTCACTTTGCTTAACTATTCCCACGTTTTCCATGTACTCTTTATAGACTGGAAAAACCTGGTTGACAAGAGAAAATGTTGAAATAAAGTCTTCATTCTACTTCTGTTACTTCGTTTTGCAAGCTAGTTCATACTTCTCCTCCTATCACTGTGTCTAGTCCAGTTCCCGTTCCTTCTACCCTGTCCATTGCATCGGTGACTGACTCGTCCCTGTCTGATAAACTTTAAATTATGCTGTTTGTTTGGAAAGAGAAAATGGCAGTCTCTTGTGACAACCCACTTGATTATTTTACGCAGTTTATACAACTAGTGAGATATATCTGGGAATGCTGTTTCTGAGGGTGTTGGTGAGTGTTGGTGCTGGTGTTCAAGTGATGTTGGTGAGTGAGTGTGTTGGTGTTCAAGTGATGTTGGTGAGTGTTGGTGTTGGTGTTCAAGTGATGCTGGTGAGTGTTGGTGCTGGTATTCAAGTGATGTTGGTGAGTGTTGGTGACTGTGTTCACGTGATGTTAGTGTACGTGTGATGTGCACAAGTATCGGTACCGGTGGGTATCGGCCATTTTTAGTGTCGGTATGGGTATCAGCGAAAAAAAGGCCAATACTAGTGGTACTTTTAAAATATTTATATTACGTGTGTGCTTAAAAACATATAAACTTAAACTACCTCACAACTGTAAAGGTTACACTCACATACACACACACACACACACACACACGTGGCGAGGCGTCAGAGTGGGCACCTGTGACCAGCGGGGTCCCGCAGGGGTCAGTCCTAGGACCAGTGCTGTTTCTGGTATTTGTGAACGACATGACGGAAGGAATAGACTCTGAGGTGTCCCTGTTTGCAGATGACGTGAAGTTGATGAGAAGAATTCACTCGATCGAAGACCAGGCAGAACTACAAAGGGATCAGGACAGGCTGCAGACCTGGTCCAGCAATTGGCTTCTGGAGTTCAATCCCACCAAGTGCAAAGTCATGAAGATTGGGGAAGGGCAAAGAAGGCCGCAGACGGAGTACAGTCTAGGGGGTCAGAGACTACAAACCTCACTCAAGGAAAAAGATCTTGGGGTGAGTATAACACAAGGCACATCTCCTGAAGCGCACATCAACCAAATAACTGCTGCAGCATATGGGCGCCTAGCAAACCTCAGAACAGCATTCCGACATCTTAATAAGGAATCATTCAGGACCCTGTACACCGTGTACGTTAGGCCCATATTGGAGTATGCGGCACCAGTTTGGAACCCACACCTAGCCAAACACGTGAAGAAACTAGAGAAAGTGCAAAGGTTTGCAACAAGACTAGTCCCAGAGCTAAGAGGCATGTCCTACGAGGAGAGGTTAAGGGAAATCAACCTGACGACACTGGAGGACAGGAGAGATAGGGGGGACATGATAACGACATACAAAATACTGAGAGGAATTGACAAGGTGGACAAAGACAGGATGTTCCAGAGATTGGACACAGTAACAAGGGGACACAGTTGGAAGCTGAAGACACAGATGAATCACAGGGATGTTAGGAAGTATTTCTTCAGCCACAGAGTAGTCAGTAAGTGGAATAGTTTGGGAAGCGATGTAGTGGAGGCAGGATCCATACATAGCTTTAAGCAGAGGTATGATAAAGCTCACGGCTCAGGGAGAGTGACCTAGTAGCGATCAGTGAAGAGGCGGGGCCAGGAGCTCGGACTCGACCCCCGCAACCTCAACTAGGTGAGTACAACTAGGTGAGTACACACACGCACGCACGCACGCACACACACACACACAGTATGAGTGATGGTAGAAGTGTTTCTTCTTTTTCGGGTCACCTTCGTTAGGAGACAGCCGGTATATTAAAAAAATAAGAATAAAATTTGTATTTGAGGATTTGGTTCCTCTCATAGGATTTATCTTCTGTGTATATTATACTGAAAATAATTTGGATTAATTAAACGTAAATAATATTAATGACCTATATTAATGACCTAATAATATAAATGAACTAGTTTATCAGTTGTCGAGGTCAGAAATTCTACCTTCCTCACTTCGATTCCCTGTAACATGCATTTAACATTCTGGAAAAGAATTCCAGCCACCACCATATAATATACGGGAGTAGAATTACAATTACTAAAATACTACATTCTGTTGTAGTATCTCAGCCACCAACATTCAACATTCTGAGGTAGAGCCTCATCCACGAATATTCATTCAGCAGTAGCACCTCAGCCACGAACATTCAACATTCTGCTGTAGAGTCTCATCCACGAACATACATTCTGCAGTAGCACCTCAGCCACGAACATTCAACATTCTGCAGCATCACTTCAGTCACAAACATACAACATTCTGCAGTAGCACCTCAAGCACGGACATACAACATTCTGCAGAAGATAGCCAGTGGAAAACATGTAACATTCCAGTACAGAACTCGAGCCACAAACATACAACAATGTGAGCCCCGGCTACCTATGTGTAATACGATACAAGAGGAATATTCCAGAAACCTGATCAAATCAATTTATTATTTACAAGAACGAAAGTGCACTCGTTTAATAATTCAGGCGCCAGGCTTATATGTACATATATAATCTTCAAGACCTCCATCAACGTAAATATCATTTTACAGTATTATCGAAGCTGTGTGTAACACACTGGGATTGCACCTACCTCCCGAGCACAGTACCAGGGTATTTCACATTTCACACACACTTTGGGAAGGAAAATTTAAGTATTTCGATCATAAACATCGAAATATAGTCTACACATTAGGGTTTTTTTAGTACAAAAAAGGGACATGAACGGAAGACTGTAGAAGAGGTGGTAATCAGTTCCTCACAGAGATAAAATAAAGAAAAAACGTAAGAGGAGAAAGTTAAAAAGATATATCAGGTGATGAGACGAGGAGAAAGTCAGAAGACATGTCAGGCTAAGTGGTGAGGAGAAAGTCAGAAGACATGTCAGGCTAAGTGGTGGTGAGAAAGTCAGAAGACACGTCAGGTTAAGTGGCGAGGAGAAAGTCAGAAGACATGCCAGGATAAGTGGTGAGGAGAAAGTCAGAAGACGTGGCAGATGAAGACCTAAATCACAACTATCTGGATGCCTCCAGTTGTAGTCACATGGATGGCAAGTTTCCAGCTGGGTAGATGTAACACCCCAAGTTTCCAGCTATGTGGATGCATCCTGTTGAAGACTCACGTGAAGACAATATTTCCAGTTGCATTATTCTAGGATTCTAACTAATTTCACCATACATATGTAAAAAAAAATAAATTGAATGGAAGATTTCAGGAATCGGAGGAATTGTAAGTTATGCTTCGAATATCCAGCAAATAGAATTTTACTAGTGTAGAATTCCAGTCAGTTCGATGAAAGGTTTCATGGAATCATGCCAACCTGATGTAATATTCCAAAATCCCAGCTAACTGGATTTAATATTCCATCCTTTCCTCCACTCAACTCAAGTGTAAGCCAAGCCTTTATGTTCTAGTCCTCTTATGTTCCATACCATTTACGTTCAATACCATTTATGTCCCATACCATTTATATTCCATACCATTTATATACAAGGTCTTTTATATTCCAAAAAGTTTACATTTCAGGTCTTCTAAGTTCGATATATTTTTGTACTCAAGATCTTTTATGAATATTCGTAATATTTTACATTCCAAAACATTAATATTCCTAAACTTTAATGTTTCTTCAGAATTTTTTTCTTTTCTTTTCCAGACCTTATATTTTCCAGAGAATTTGTATGCCAGACTTTTATTCATGCTAAATAATATTCTTATTCTAGATATTTTATATTTAAGGCATTTTGTTCCGCAAATCATATTTGTTGCAGAAATTTTTCGAATTCCAGACCTTCTATGTTCCACACATTTTGTTTTCCAGATCTTTTATGTTCCATACTTTTAATTAAGTTCGAAGTTAAGTAACTAGTTTCTTTACTTCGAGGCCATAGTTATAAATTTGTTAATGAAAGGTAGAGGGTAAAGGTGGCAATGGTGATGAGAGGAGGGAAGAGGGTGAGTGTGATGAAGAGAGGGGTTGTTGGGAAGAACAAAAAGGCACAATACCGTGACTGGAACGATACACAAAAGAAGAATGCACAAGAGAGAAGCTTGTGACGACGTTTCGGCCCAAGTTAGACTATTTACAAGTCACATTAACACACGAAAATGAGGGAGGAAGTATATATAGGAGAGGGGAAAGGGACGGGAGAAAGAGAGGAAGAAAAAAGAAAGTGGAGAAGTAGTGGTAGAGATAATGCTGGTAGTGGAGGTAGTAGTAAAGTAGGAGGAGTAATTTTAGTGGCACAAGAGACAGAAAGGGGAGTGAAAGAAGGCAATAGTAAAATAAGCCTTAGTCGTAGAAGTGGAGAAAGCCTTAGGACAATAAAAAGGAGTACTGCTTCTCCACTTCCTGTCCCCCTAGTATGTATGTAATAAATATATATATATATATATATATATATATATATATATATATATATATATATATATATATATATATATATATATATATATATATGCAATAAGATCACAGTAAACAGGTGATTTCAGAATATGCAAAACAACCACTCTGAAAGAATAGAGAAATTCCAAGCGCTTTCGTGACTACTCACATTATCAAGGAACTATCATAGTTCCTTGATAATGTGAGTAGTCACGAAAGCGCTTGGAATTTCTCTATTCTTTCAGAGTGGTTGTTTTGCATATATATATATATATATATATATATATATATATATATATATATATATATATATATATATATATATATATATATATATATATATATATATATATGTCGTGCCGAATATGTAAAACTGGTCAATTGACAAGAACTCATTTAAAATTAAGTCCTTTCTAAAATTTTCTTTTATACGTTTAAAGATATATTTTTTTCATTAATGTTAATGTAAATTTTTTTAATTTTACACCAAAAGAATCTTAGAAAACTTACCTAACCTTATCATAACAAGAACAATTTATTTTAGCCTAACCCAACTAAATATATTTTAGATTTGTTTACAGTAATTTAATACTAAACAAACACAGTGAAATGTATTTTTTTCGTTAGGTTCAGAATGATTTTGGCGAAATTATTGCATACACAAATTTTCACTTGTTCTATATGGCAAGATGAGCGTTGCCAAGATCACAAGTTCTGCCTATTCGGCACGACATTATATATGTATATATATGTATATATATGTATATATATATATATATATATATATATATATATATATATATATATATATATATATATATATATATATATATATATATATATATGACAAGCTTATGACGAAACATCGTCATAAGCTTGTCTCTCCTATGTGCGGGTTATTTGTGAATGGTTGTCTGGGATATTATGGTGAAGATAGGTGAAGGAGGATGATGTTGGTGATGACAGGGGGTAGAGTGGGCGGGTGGTGAAGAACGGGGTTGGAGATAGATGGCTGGAAGATATGATGCTGGTGATGAGAGGTGGTAGAGTGGTGATGCTGGTGATGAGGGGTGGTTGAGTGGTGATGCTGGTGATGAGGGGTGGTAGGGTGGTGATGCAGGTGATGAGGGGTGGTTGAGTGGTGATGCAGGTGATGAGAGGTGGTAGAGTGGTGATGCAGGTGATGAGGGGTGGTTGAGTGATGATGCAGGTGATGAGGGGTGGTAGGGTGGTGATGCAGGTGATGAGGGGTGGTTGAGTGATGATGCAGGTGATGAGGGGTGGTAGTGGTGATCCTGGTGATGAGGCGTGGTAGTGTTGATGAGACTGGGGGGTGGGGGAGATAACAAAGAAGAGAGAGATGTGAAATGAGTGAAGAGAATATTTGTGATAACATACAATCTACACAACTAGTACTTCAAGACACAAAGTCCCAAAACAAACTTAGGCGAAAGAACATCAACTCAGCTCCCAGACCGAGCGGGATTCGAACCCGCGGCCATCGTTCGTGAGATACAACTTAATCTTAAACACAGGACAATACAGTCAAAACCTTAAAGCCCACACGGAACACAGTCTGCAGACGACGAAGACTCTCAGAGAGAGAGAGAGAGAGAGAGAGAGAGAGAGAGAGAGAGAGAGAGAGAGAGAGAGATAAACAGAACATCTTTGGGTTATCTTAGGTAATTTACAATATGCATAATAATTGTACTTATGTGTACCTGTACCTAAATAAACTTACGAAATACGGTCTCGTGTGTGGCTTTGTTAATGGAGGTGCTCTGAGAAGCGGCCGAGACCTAGTTGACTGAAAACCTTACGTCTCAGTAAAAGACAACCAGAATATGATACAGTAGATAGCACATAGACTTAGTTCCAGGTTCAACAAGCATACTGCAATTTAGTCGCCTTGTTTGAGCAGCACATATAGTTATATGTGATACAGAATCTTATCAGTCAATATTATATCATATCCAGAGATATTTTACAAGACTTAAAATGGATAGATTCGTCACATTGCATGGATTAATTCTGTTACTGGTCCTGTTGACTCTGTTGGTGTTGCTGCATGTGTTAATTCTGTAACTGGTACTGCTGTCTCTGTTGGTGTTGCTGCATGTGTTAGTTCTGTTGCTGGTACTGTTGACTCTGTTGGTATTGCTGCATGTGTTAGTTCTGTTACTGGTACTACTGTCTCTGTTGGTGTTGCTGCAAGAGTAGGTTTTACTGCTGCTGCTGCTGCTTCTGTTGGTGCTGTTGTAAGTGTTGGTTCTGTTGGTGTGGTTGCTGGTGTTGTCTTTGTTATTACCGCTACTTGTGCTTCTGTGACTTTTTTTCTGTTGTTGCTGTTGCTTCCCTTTTTGCTGGTTCTGCCGTATGCTCTTGTTCTGTTGTTGCTGTTGTCTCTGGTGGTGGTGGTGATGGTGGTGATTGTGTTGTCCTAGTTGCTGCTGTTTTTGCTGTTACTGGTGCTGCTGCTGCTGATGATGACGATGATGGTGGTGATTGTGGTTTTGGCGGTGGTGGTGGTGGTTCTTCTGGCGCTCCTGCTGATGCTGGCGCTGCTACTGAAGCTGTTGATTCCAGCTCTGCTTCTGTGTCCGATGCTGCTGCTGCTGTTGCTGCAGCCTTATGTGCTGTCATTGTTATTGCTGCTGCTACTTTATGTGCTGCTTCTGTTGCTGCCGGCGTTGATCCTTTATGTGCTGCTATTGCTACTGCTGTTGCATTATGTGATGTTATTGTTGCTGCTGCTGTTGTTGTTGATCCTTCATGTGCTGTTGTTACTACTGTGCTGCTCTGTGTGCTGTTATTGCTGCTGCTGATTTATGTGCTGTTATTGCTGTTACTGCTGCTTCTTTTTGTGCTGTTATTGTTGTTGCTGCTGCTGCTAGCACTAATAATATATAAACGATAGTACATAAACCACCATCTCGTGCTATAATTCACAATAATGAAAAAATTACCCACGTTGCCGAATAAGCGTATTTTGGGGCAACGTTTCGCTCTGATTATGCCATTATCAGGTCATCTAAGAGACAACGGTTCCAATAAAAAATTTTATACAGTGTGTGCCTTATTATCATTACTGAAAGTATTATGTCATTTGCATATACACACTGCTGCAGTGTGTTGTCTAGTAGACCCGACACCAAGTGGTGGACACAGACTAGTCTCTGTGCACAGTCCAAGGCAATTCTGTGTAACAATGAGTTGTTAGGAAGGAGGACGTGTTGCTTTTAGCGTGTGAAATATTTCTAATTTCCTTCGTGTGCGGTAAGCTGCCTCGTCTTTTGGCTGCTTCCTCCGTAGCTGTTGTTCCTTGTTTCTCTCTCTTCCCTGGTTGCTTCTCCTATTTGCCTCTTCCCTGGCTGCTCCTACCCTGGCTTCCTTTCTTCCTAATTGCTTCTCCACCGATTGCTCCTACCCTGGCTGTCTGCCTCTCCTAGTTGCCTCATTTCTGATTGCTCCTACCCTGGCTGTCTCTCCTCCTAGTTGCCTCTTCCCTGATTGCTCCTACCCTGGCTATCTGCCTCTCCTAGTTGCCTCTTCCCTGATTGCTCCTACCCCGGCTGTCTCTCCTCCTAGTTGTCTCTTCCCTGATTGCTCCTACCCTGGCTGTCTCTCCTCCTAGTTGCCTCTTCCCTGATTGCTCCTACCCCGGCTGTCTCTCCTCCTAGTTGCCTCTTCCCTGATTGCTCCTATCCTGGCTGTCTCTCCTCCTAGTTGCCTCTTCCCTGATTGCTCCTACCACGGCTCTCTCTCCTCCTAGTTGCCTCTTCCCTGATTGCTCCTACCCCTGCTGTCTCTTCTCATAGTTGCCTCTTTCCTGATTGCTCCTACCCCGGCTGCCTCTTCCCAGGGTGCTCCTGAAGGAGGATCTGTATCTGAAGAGTATCTTGCGCGTGCCACTAATAGGAACATAAGTGGGGCTCTACCACCGCCACCAGCAGCTCTCCAGAGCCTCACCAGCAAGCTAAAGTTAAGAGTCTTAAGTTTGTTCTGGTAAAATTGTAGGACCCGAGATGTAATGTTTTATCCCGTAAATATATATTAACGCTAGACTTTAAGTTTGTAGCCTTTCCTCGAAGCCTCTCTCCGCTTAGTCGTTTCTCGAAACCTCTCTCCGCTTAGTCGTTCCTCGAAGCCTCTCTCCGCTTAGTCGTTCCTAGTAGCTTCTCTTCTTAGACATTCCTAGTAGCCTCTCAGTCGTTTCTAGTAGCCTCTCTTCTTAGTCGTTTCTAGTAGCCTCTCGTTTCAGTCGTTCCTAGCAACCTTTCCTCTTTGTCGTTCCTTGAAACCTCTCTCCTTTTAGTCGTTCCTCGAAGCCTCTCTCCTCCTAATCGTTCCTCGAAGCCTCTCTCCTCTTAGTCGTTCCTCGAAGCCTCTCTCCTCTTAGTCGTTCCTCGAAGCCCCTCTCCCCTAATCGTTCCTCGAAGCCTCTCTCCTCTTAGTCGTTCCTCGAAGCCTCTCTCCTCCTAATCGTTCCTCGAAGCTTCTCTTAGTCGTTCCTCGGAACCTTTCCTCGTAGTTTTTTTTTTTATTCTCAGTTCTAACACATGTACAGTTTCAACCTTTATTTCCTTTTCTACTTTGTCATGTTTTCCTACTTGTGTCGGTTTTATACCTTAGTGATTATCTGTGAATGATTCTTTATGGATGATTACCTCTTAATAGTTACTGAAGAACAACTAATCACTTTGTTTACTTTCTGCAGCGTACAGTTTGCCATATTTTTATTTGTTTTATATGGCGAGTGACCGTCTTCCTTTGGTTAGGCGGCCATGCTTATTTTACTTATTTGGGATCTGGCTGAGTGGCGAAATCCTTTTTTCAGACGTTCATGAAATTCATTTACAAATTGGCTCTTTATTTACTTTCTTATTATCTCATGTTTCTAGCTCTTCTGCTCATTTATTTTTTTTTGTTCTCTGTTTCTCAAATTTTCCTTTCAATATTTGAATGGAACTGTGACACAGGTTACAAATTACTCCTTAAACTATAGCAAATGAGTAATTAAAAGCAGAGACATGGTAAACTGTGACTGGAGAGTTTACACTGTTGGGAACTATCTGAGGACTTCGGGTTGATGTTTTGAGAGTATCCTTGCTGGGAAATATTTACTCAAGACGGGTAGTAACTGCGTGACTTTTGGTGGTGTTTTACTGCATAACCCTTGTATGGCATTACTCTTCGTCTTATAATATTAATAATAATAATTTGATTAATTATAATCATCATCAATATTATTTTCACATTAGGAAGAAACGTTAAATCGGTAAGGAATATATTTCCCCTGAGAAACAGGAGATTATCAGATCTGATTAATGGAAGGATAAGTCAGGACCACTTCCTTGGAACAAGAACCCTTCACCAGCAGCATGAAGGCCGCATGAAGGGCCGCTTAACCATAATTATGTCCAGAATTAAGTGCTTGCTGCTATGTTACCAAGAACACTAGTTGCTCTCGCTAACTAGTTGTTTCTCTTCTTGGAAGGGTTTATAGGGCCACTGGCAATTTATGCCGTATCGAACCCTTAGTTGCTTGGGAAAACTGAAACTGAATTATAAGGTTTAGAGAGGCTCTTGGCTATGTTGTATAGCCGTAGAGTCCGCTCTGCATGTCAATCTACGCGAAAGGAATAGTGAAGAGTGCAGTAAACTATCAGTACTGAATCAAAAGAGGGATTCATAGGTTATCACATAGACACTAGTATCCCAATTTCTCCAATAAAAGATGGCAGAGTAGGACAGATTCCAAAAGTAAATCGAACATTCAGCTCATAAACATCCTGCTTTGAAGACAAAATGAAGAGGCATTCTCTTGTTATCTCAGATTTTGCATTATCAAGTTATCAGCATTAAGGGGTAAAGCCAGTCGGATGAGGAGGACGTAAATTATCACAAGAAAACGAGTATTTCAATTTCCCAAGTGTCGATCAAAATTCTTTTGGATATATAGATCCTCTGGAATAGAAGGAATTCAGTTTCGTTCTCAGGAAGATAATGAGTCGCGTTCCTTCAGTCAAGAATCTCTCACCAGCATCAATAATTAAAAAACGGTTCCCAAAACTTCTCTAACTGTGGGAATTTTGAAGCCGATCAGAAAAGATTTTCCAAAGTATCTCACCAGTTTTGAAGCCGATCAGAAGAGATTTTCGAAAATATCTCACCAACTTTGAAGCCGATCAGAAGAGATTTTCGAAAATATCTCACCAACTTTGAAGCCGATCAGAAGAGATTTTCGAAAATATCTCACCAACTTTGAAGCCGATCAGAAGAGATTTTCGAAAATATCTCACCAACTTTGAAGCCGATCAGAAGAGATTTTCGAAAATATCTCACCAACTTTGAAGCCGATCAGAAGAAATTTTCGAAAATATCTCACCAACTTTGAAGCCGATCTGAAGAGATTTTCGAAAGTATCTCACCAATTTTGAAGACAATCATAAGAGGTTTTCTAAAGTATCCCACCAATTATGGAAACGGTGAGCAGCTGCACTTGTTAAATGTTTAACCAACTTTCACCAAGTAACAGCTGACAAAACTTGAGCATTTGAAGCTGTTGAGCATTTGAAGTTTGTAATAAACGTTTCAATAAACATTTCAATAAACTCGTGAAAATTATAAACGATACAGAGAGGAAAAAAAAGATGAGTTTTCAGTTTTCAATTTTGTGTTTGCGGTTCACTACTAATGTGCAATTTAAGATATTCAAATTTGATAAAAAAAATTGGTAAAATCGGCGAGTTGCACGAGGTTCAAATTTGTTACAAAAATACTTCCAACTGAGAGAGAGCGTTTAATTAAGAGTTTGAAGTGGACCGGGAGAAGCATTAAGTTATTACAGGAAATTCAGTTTAGTTAATTCGTAATTTAAAATTAATATAGCACAGAGTGACTCCCAAACATATTTTTTTAGTAAAATAAATCAAAACTCAAAGTTTTAAGTAATTGCTCTAAATCTAATCATTTTTTTTTACACAGGGTTTTACAAGGTTAGATTAAGGATTGCTAATTTTATTTACAAGCTAAGAGCTGTTACCTACATCAGCTCATTTAAAAGCTTTTTAACAGTTTCATTAGAATTCAAATCTGATGTATTCTTATAGAATACATCAGCATTAATGTTTTGAAGGAGATAAAACGAGACAGTCTTCAGTTAGAGTAACTGAAGAATGCCTTGTTTTATCGCATTCAAAACAATAACGTTGATGCATTCTATAAGAAGCATGACAGTCTGTGAGAGTAGAAGGTGCAGATTTATAAGAAAGTAAATATTACAGTTTAATAAAATTGGCAAACTGGGACTCATGCAGCCTAATAAGATGAATCTTATTTTCTGGAAAACACACCAGGGCTGGGAATTTGTACACTCTCCACCGTCGTCAGATTAAGAGGCAACTGTTACGAACGTTGGAAGACAAGCAGCAGAGGCTTTTGGAAGTTATCGGAGCCATTCCATGAAGCTTGAAATGGGTCCTGCATCTTTGGTCATGGAGCACATGATAAGCGTTCCAAGAATTTTGCTCTGGTTACCAGCACTGAAAATTTGAAACAAATCCTTGTCGAGGAGTCACGAGCGAAATACGGAAAGATAAAAAAGGGAAAAGCAAGAAAAAAATATATTCAGGCAAATACTTAAAGATCCATTTTCGAGGGTGCCTGATTATAATTAGGTATTAATATATAATTATTTACATAAGTCTGATTATATCTATAATTCATTGCAGCTAATTAAATAATATTGCTGTAAATTATATATCTTGCTCTGGGCTCACATTAATAGCTTAGAGCTCCATCAGGACTCATTCTTAATGCTTAGAGCACAATGTATTATCAATTATTATCATCATTATAACTTATGAACATTAATACTTCACGGTGAGCACCAACATCAAGTTTAGTGTAGTTTATGCGACTATAATAATCCTCTTAAGGACTTACAATCGTAAAAATTATCACTGGAACCTCATTTGGGTTCAGTCAACACTAGTATGTAGAATATATATTACACAGTAAACTAAACGTAATATTATTTAGAAATACAATCTGGCAAGCGTAATAACTTTCACAAGTAATAATAATAATAATTTTAATAATAATAACAAAGTAGTAGTAGTAGTAGTAATAATAAGAGAGAGTGGAAGCAAAATGGTTTTTATGACGACGTGCTGTTGGAGTGTGAGCAAAGTAACATTGATGAAAGTATTCAGGAAAACCGATTAGCTGGACTTGAGTCGTAGAGGTGTGAAGTACAGTGTCTGTACTCTGAAGGAGGGGTGTTGACCTGTAGTATCGACACTCCTCTTGCAAGACAGTGATGGAGTGAGTGATAATGAAAGCCTCGGTGGAAAACGGCCGATGCCTTAATAATAATAATAACAACAACAACAACACTTCTATGTATTTTTCTTGCATCCTTTCTTCTCTACATATTTGCTTGAGCCATGAGCTCTCTCTCTCTCTCTCTCTCTCTCTCTCTTTACTCTTTCGCTACGTAAATGATAATTCCTCCTCGTACCTGAGACGAAATTCTCAAATATGATATGAAATCTACGTCGCTTACCTGCACTTTTATTACATCGAGCAACTCGTGTGTTTTCTTTCCAGTTAGTCATCTCTCCCAGTGAGATTAAGAATATTTCTCATTCTCCATAATCTCCTCTTTCTCACTCTGGTTTGTATTGTGTCTCACCAGTTGCTGACTCCCAGTGGCTGTTCGTGCTCGAAACTGCATTAATATTTAGGTGAGATTACGTGTTCACACTATTACACAGCTTTTAAAGCAACAGTGTGCTAACAATTGCGACTGTAGCAAGGGAATTATATACACATGCGTAAGGGAGGAGGTTTGCATTATTCCTCTGATTTGTCCAGTAAGTAATACATGTTGAATCAGCGACCGAGACGATATTTACGGAATTTTGAAGTTGGTCAGTCTTTTTTAATTATTCTTGTCAGATTTACAATGCATTTGGAAGACGACTATGAGATGGGTAATATTACAAATGATTCCTTTAACGAGCTTCTCTCTCCAGCTTCCTTTGTCGTTCTGAATGACATCTTCAGAAGTTGTGTCGCCTGAGAGGTTAGTTTATGGTTCACCCGCAGCTCATCCTGTGAGAGGTAGTGCAAGAAACAGGATTACAGAAGCTACAACGGGTCTTTATCACATCCTACTGAGTATACGTCACTAGGAAAAAATGTGAGTCATTTTATATTTAACAATTACTTCATACAGTAAATGTACACAATACTCTATGGAATACAAAATCTTTGTCCATGGATAAAGAACTTTATCCGTGGAAGCAAAGAGGGGAATGTATGAGAGAGTAGTTATACCAACGCTCTTATAGGGGTGTGAAACATGGGTGGTGAATGTTGCAACAAGGAGAAGGCTGGAGGCTGTGGAGATGTCGTTTCTGAGGGCAATGTGTGGTGTGAATATAATGCAGAGAATTCGTAGTTTGGAAATTAGGAGGAAGTGCGGGACTTCCAAAACTATTATCCAGAGGGCAAAGGAGTTGTTGAGGTGGTTCGGACATGTAGAGAGGGTGGAACGGAACACAGTGCCTTCGAGAGTGTATAAATCTGTAGTGGAGGGAAGGCGGGGTAGAGGACGGCCTAGGAAAGGTTGGAGGGAAAGGGTAAAGGAGGTTTGGCATACGAGGGGCTTGGACTTCCAGCAAGCATGCGTGAGCGTGTTAGATAGGAGCAAATGGAGACAAATGTTTTTTAGGACTTGACGTGCTGTTGGAGTGTGAGCAAGGTAACATTTATGAAGGATTCAAGGAAACCGGCAGGTCGGACTTGAGTCCTGGAGATGGGAAGTACAGTGTCAGCACTCTGCGAGAATTCACGACGCTGTAAGCCACTGGACCATACAATCCTACAAACAACTTGAGCCTAGCGAACTAGGCTTCCTTCAAGTTGCGAGGACATACGATGGTGAGGTATATATATATGTCGTGCCGAATAGGCAGAACTTGCGATCTTGGCTTAAATAGCAACTCTCATCTTGCCATATAGGACAAGTGAAAATTTGTGTATGCAATAATTTCGCCAAAATCATTCTGAACCTAACGAAAAAAATATATTTCACTGTGTTTGTTTAGTATTAAATTATTGTAAACAAATCTAAAATATATTTAGTTGGGTTAGGTTAAAATAAATTGTTCTTGTTATAATAAGGTCAGGTAAGTTTTCTAAGATTCTTTTGGTGCAAAATTAAAAAATTTTCATTAACATTAATGAAAAAATATATCTTTAAAAGTATAAGAGAAAATTTCAGAAAGGGCTTAATTTTAAATAAGTTCTTGCTAATTGACCAGTTTTACATATTCGGCACGACATATATATATATATATATATATATATATATATATATATATATATATATATATATATATATATATATATATATATATATATATATAGGGA
>NW_027195420.1:0-47500 GCF_038502225.1 Cherax quadricarinatus | reverse complement strand
AGAGGGAGAGAGAGCTGAGAATGAGGAGAATAAGCAATAAGTGAGGGAGAGTAGAAGTTAGTGAGAGTAATAATAGTGAAGGAGAGAAAAAAGCAAGAGTGAAAGATAAAAGCAGTGAAGAAAAAGGGCGGAAAGGAACGGAGGAGAGAGAAATAAATAAGGAGAAGCAGTAGGTAGTGAGAAGATTATAATGAAAACAGGAGGGAAAAGAGGTGAGTGAGAGAAGGGAAGGAGGCAACGAGTGCGAAATGAGATGTGGAATGAAAACAGGGAAGTGAGAATAGAGGCACGTGAGTGAAGGTGAGTAAGAGGAAGTAAAGGAAGAAGAGGTGAGCAGAAGTATTAACACTGGAGAGAGAGAGAGAGAGAGAGAGAGAGAGAGAGAGAGAGAGAGAGAGAGAGAAATAATGACTGAGTGTTGGTACTCGGGGACGAAGTTGATATCTTCGGGGAGAAATTTGACTCCAAACTGACTATGAAGAAGCACGTTGTAAATCTTGCAAATAAGGCAGCCAGCAAACTTACAGCACTTCGACGTATCGCACATCTGCTCGACAGTAGAGGTTGCAAAATTCTGTACGAGGTACAAGTATGCTCAAACCTCGAGTGTGCTCCACTTTCTTAGATTGCCTGCCGTCCGTCTAATATGCGACTTCTTGACAGAATAGAGAACACAGCAAGACGACTCATCTCTCACCTGTACCAATCCTGGACAGATCTGTCATTTCAGCAAAGCCTTCAACACCGGAGAGATGTGGGTGGCCTTACTGTTATGTACAAGACTAACGTTGTCAAAGTACCACACTTGGCACCACTCCGAAGACAGCGAGCAGTGAGCTTCTACACAGCAAGACGGGCAGCAAGCAGCAACTTCACTCTGGCTGTAACCTTCTCCAGAACATCACTTCATCTGAGATCATTTATTCTCATGATGACTCGAGTCTGGAACTTGTTCATACAGCATAATTATATCAACGAAATAAAATCAGTTGATCAAATTAAATTGCTGACTCACAGATGGTACCAACTTCATCCTGTTCCATATTTTTGTCTCATAACAACGGAAAGGTTTTCAGATGAGCTGATGTAGGTAACGGCTCTTACCTCATAAGAAAAGTTAGGAATCCTTAACCTAACCCTGTAAAACCCTGTATGAGAGAGAGAGAGAGAGAGAGAGAGAGAGAGAGAGAAAAATGTGACCGAAAGAAGAAAAGAATGAAAGAGACGAATGAGAAGCAGAGATTGAGAAACAGAGTGAAATGTTTGGATAGTGAGAAAAGAAGATGCAAATATAGTTTCTGCTCATAAAAAATTTAGAGCAGAGCTAATATCAGCAACTACAGATCAGTGTCACTCCTGTTAATCAATGGTAATAATCTTACGGCAGATGACAGAGTTTCTCGATTAAAACTTATTTCTTAGTGACTTCATCATGGCTTCAGAAAAGGTCAATTTACTGCTCATCTGCTGTTAATCTTCTATCTTATGACTCACGAAATCGGGAGAATCGTCTGTAAGAAACTTGCATTTGTGGTCACATTGGTGCCTATGGTAACCTTTCTATGGTGTAGAAATATACCTAGTTGGATGAATCTTATTGAAGCTAGCTGGCCCAGTGGCTAACGCGACGGTCTGGAGTTTTTGAGACTCTCTGATCGCGGGTTCAAACCCCACCCGTGGTATGGGTTCTCCACTATGGATGAATACAATATCAGCTGTGCAGTAGCACTGGATATTGCTGGTGTTTTCGACCAAGTATAGCACCAGGGACTCTTGTCAAAACCACAAGTACTAAGAGTCTCTGGCTCTGCAGTATACTTCCTAGTGATTATCTTCAAGGGAGCTCTCTATGAGTAGTTCTCAATGGGAGTAAGCAAGATACTCATCTGGTGCCAGTGTTCCACTGAGCCGCTGTTATGGAATGTCTGCTTCAGTGACCTTCATCTCGTCCCAGAATCCCATGAATATGCAGATGACTGTACACTGACATTTACTTATCCAAAAGAGGAAATGCCAGCTGGGGGGGGGGGGTGTAAGGCATTCAGGCTTAATTCGGGGAACTGGAGCACAAATCCAATTTCCTAAATCAAGAGCCCCTTACCAACATCAAGGAACCTTCCTTGAGTTTTTTTTTTTTTTTTTTTTTTTTTTTTTAAGCAACCTTAAACTGTCGTGTCAGAGGCCAAAAAAAAATGAAAATTTTCCTCCACCAAGAAAATGATGGAACTATTGTTTTCCACGAAATAACTGAAGAATGGTTTTTCCGATCTGCTTCAAACTCTCATTGCTAGAGTTGCTTGCTTACTGGATGACTGACTGTTCTGGTCCTCGTGGGTTTCAATTCACTAATTTTATTATAAAAAGTGTGGTTTTAGCATTGCAAATATTACCTGAGAATTATTTATTTACCTGAGAATTATTCTCTATATCGACTTCAAACTCGCAACACTAGTGTGTTTTCATGTACTATTTCTCGCTCTAGACCATCAGTTCCTCTTAAAACTTCCTGTCAGAGGCCTACATCTTGTTTCCACATTCTCTCTCAGTGGTGCCATATATTGGCAGTTGTAAACACGTAGGCCGCCCGCACCATGTGAAGGAGAAAGATGAAGAGGAGAAGGATAGGAGGAAGAAGAGGAGAGGGATAGGGAGGAGAAGTAGGGGGAGAGGAGGACGAGTAGGAGGAGAAGGAAGAGGAGGATGGAGGAGGAGGAGGGAGGAACTGTTAGGTTTATTTTTAATTAAGGGCAATTCATCCAGGGTAACCTGGATGAGGTCCTGAGGTTCTGAGACCCTGCGGTTCTGAGGCCCTGCGGTCCTGAGGCCATGAGGTTCTCAGGCCCTAAGGTTCTAAGGTTCTCAGGCCTTGAGGTCCTGAGGTCGTGAGGTCGTGAGACCATGAGATTTTGAGGTTCTCAGACCCTAAGGTTTTAAGGTCCTCAGGCCCTGAGGGTCTGAGGCCCTGAGGTCCTGAGGTTCTGAGGTCCTGAGGCCCTGAGGTCCTGAGGTTCTGAGGCTCTGAGGTCCTGAGGTTTTGAGGCCCTGAGGTTTTGAGGCCCTGAGGTCCTCTCATCACAACAGTTGGCAAATATCGAGGTACCTGACTGTTGCTAGGTGACCTCGTTCAAGTGTCGTGACACTTGCTCGGGGCACTTCCATTATGAGCCCTGACACATCATGTTACTGATAGTATACTCCACCGAAAAGTTGACGAATAACGCAATTTTGCAACTCAGGCGTTGCAAATGTGTCTTATTCAGTAGCTTGGACATAGCGGACAGTGAGAAACAAGATTGATTAGTGATTTATAAGTGCTTAAACCGTGTGCTTTATTCAGAGTAAAGCACAAATAACCCGCACAAAGGAGAGAGGAGCTTACGACGACGTTTCGGTCCGACTTGGCCCATCTACAAAGTCACAGTGACTTTGTAAGTGGTCTAAGTCAGTCCGAAACGTCGTCGTAAGCTCCTCTCTATATGCGGGTTATTTGTGTAGTCTTCCTGTCACGGTATTGTGCCTTTTTTGTTTCTCATAGCAAAGGATACACGGACGAGGTAGCCAGCAGACAAGCGAATGAAAATACACACACATATATGTTTCGCTCAGTTTCCCTCTTGAGCAAAACGTCGTTATAAAAAAGGCTTACGCTGCTTCATGTATCATCTCATCCAGGGCAAGAAGGAAATATCTCCGTTATTGATCCAGTACACACGCTACAAAATATATTAACTTGCCGGTGAGGATATAAACAGCACCAATGACCTTTTCTTGACATTAATCAATAGGGAATTCCTCGCAAACTGAAGCCTGTGAGTCACTTACGATCACCTTATGAGAGGATTGTGACCTGTTTCCATGAAGAAATTTGGATGACTTAGGCTATTACCAACCAGTTTATGTGTTTATTTACTAATTATTAGCATTATTAATATTAATTAATAATTATTATTGTTATTGGTTATTCATTGATCTAATTCTGGATAATCTACGCACATAGGAAGTTTGTATGGAGCGGGCGAGGTGCATTTGATCCAAGAAATTAGACTCGTCTTTCGCTGCCTTGGATTGGGACTGATTGACTCTCATTTCCCTCTCATTCTTTTTACTGAGTCTGCGAGGACTGTTATTGTCTTTCATTAAGCGGCTCAAGGGGTCTCCCTAACTGCCGGACATGCCGCAAAGATGGCAGTTATGTTGTAAATTGTTAGACTGCATGGAATGGCAGGAGGATCATTACGGCTGTCACACGATCGTTACTTGCTCTCCTGTGCGACAGTTTGTGGAACATTCATTACAGTAGAGTGGTCAGCTTATGGAGCACTCACTATAGCACGAAGATCAGTTTATGGAGCATTCACTGATGCGTGATGGTCAGTTTGTAAATAATTCATTACTGAACAATGGTCAGTGTGTAAATAATTCATTACTGAACAATGGTCAGTGTGTAAATCATTCATTACTGAACAATGGTCAGTGTGTAAATCATTCATTACTGAACAATGGTCAGTGTGTAAATCATTCATTACTGAACAATGGTCAGTGTGTAAATCATTCACTACTGAACAATGGTCAGTGTATAAATCATTCATTACTGAACAATGGTCAGTGTGTAAATCATTCACTACTGAACAATGGTCAGTGTATAAATCATTCATTACTGAACAATGGTCAGTGTGTAAATCATTCACTACTGAACAATGGTCAGTGTGTAAATAATTCATTACTGAACAATGGTCAGTGTGTAAATCATTCACTACTGAACAATGGTCAGTGTGTAAATCATTCACTACTGAACAATGGTCAGTGTGTAAATAATTCATTACTGAACAATGGTCAGTGTGTAAATAATTCATTACTGAACAATGGTCAGTGTGTAAATCATTCACTACTGAACAATGGTCAGTGTATAAATCATTCATTACTGAACAATGGTCAGTGTGTAAATCATTCATTACTGAACAATGGTCAGTGTGTAAATCATTCACTACTGAACAATGGTCAGTGTGTAAATCATTCACTACTGCACGATGGTCAGTGTGTAAATCATTCACTACTGAACAATGGTCAGTGTGTAAATCATTCACTACTGCACGATGGTCAGTGTGTAAATCATTCACTACTGAACAATGGTCAGTGTGTAAATCATTCACTACTGCACGATGGTCAGTGTGTAAATCATTCACTACTGAACAATGGTCAGTGTGTAAATCATTCACTACTGAACAATGGTCAGTGTGTAAATCATTCACTACTGCACGATGGTCAGTGTGTAAATCATTCACTACTGAACAATGGTCAGTGTGTAAATCATTCACTACTGAACAATGGTCAGTGTGTAAATCATTCACTACTGCACGATGGTCAGTGTGTAAATCATTCACTACTGAACAATG
Source organism: Cherax quadricarinatus (assembly GCF_038502225.1). Taxonomy (NCBI): domain Eukaryota; kingdom Metazoa; phylum Arthropoda; class Malacostraca; order Decapoda; family Parastacidae; genus Cherax; species Cherax quadricarinatus. Next base: position 42,107 of record NW_027195420.1, on the reverse strand, counting down.
GTCAGTGTGTAAATCATTCACTACTGCACGATGGTCAGTGTGTAAATCATTCACTACTGAACAATGGTCAGTGTGTAAATCATTCACTACTGAACAATGGTCAGTGTGTAAATCATTCACTACTGCACGATGGTCAGTGTGTAAATCATTCACTACTGAACAATGGTCAGTGTGTAAATCATTCACTACTGCACGATGGTCAGTGTGATGGAATCATGTATATATTTTATCCAAAGTGAAGTGCTAACAATTTCATTTAATCCAGCGAAGCCAAGTAAATTGTAAGAGCTTGATATTTTTCTTCAGTTTTTGGATGTTATTTAAAATACCTGTCTACTATTCATGTTTAATAATGTCTTATAATTTCATTCCATTTCGTTTGTGTGTTAAGAATATCGCAAACTACAGCAGCAGCAGTTTGCGAGTCTGGGTGAGCGTTCACTTTCGCTAAGTATTCTCTAGGTTCTCGTTGGTTTTCTCCTCTCTCTCGCATTTCACTATTTATGGGTTCATTTTCGCGTCTCAGGTGATAAAGTACTTGGTAAGGTAACGTATATTCATTCACTCAATGATTTTTCCCTAGGTGGCGACAACGAGGAGTGGAGTAGACTCACCCGACCTTGCTTGCTTTAGCGGCTATGGCGAGAAGCGGCCGCGGGTGACACCCTCACAATCTTATACCTACGTTTAGCCTGTCGTTGTTGTTGGGCTTTATAGGGGCACTGACAGCATACGCCGTATCGAGCCCGGTTTGGCCTGTCTTGCAGCCTGGACCTGCGACACTGTGGTTAAACTGATGTGTCCAGCGTCTTCCATATTCTTCCAGCGTTCCAGGGAGGCCCGTGATATCCCGTGTGAGAGGGATGGTCAACTACGGGTGCTAGTCAACCATCCCGCTACATGGTGAGATATCAATTTCTTTGGTTAAATCACGCTTAGCTGCAATTTTCTCGTCCTTTCTAAGATTTTCATTTATAACTTCAGAATACCTTATCTAATCGGCTTCAAATTTTAAACCCAGACCAACTATTTTTAGGTAAAAGCTCATGAAGCAATTAGCAAGTGCTGTTGAGCTCTGCTCATTTTTAATACATTATTACTGAAATTAGTTTCCAAGATATATCTTAAAATGACAAGAACTACAACACTATCAACACCTACATCAATGACAAATCATGCACAATTATACATTCACACACACACACACACACACACACACACACACACTATATATATATATATATATATATATATATATATATATATATATATATATATATATATATATATATATATATATATATATTAATCTTTCAACAAACCGGTCGTATCTCCTACCACTCCCTATATATTCTACATATGCTTTATTTAAAAACAAGATACAATGAAAAAATACATTGACAAAAATACAGTATCGAGTACAACAACATAGATAGCAACTCTGAGCTACATCTCGAATACTTCGTCTAGCTCCCCGGCAGTGGGCCGCGTACCCAGAATACTGCAGGCCTTTCCTCTCTGGATCGCGACACTGAGTCTCTTAAAGAATATATATATATATATATATATATATATATATATATATATATATATATGTGTGTGTGTGTGTGTGTGTGTGTGTGTGTGTGTGTGTGTGTGTGTGTGTGTGTGTGTGTGTGTGTGTGTGTGTGTGTGTATTTAACATATTTTTAAAACTACACTACGTTTTAGCTTCTATGACGGTACTCGGGAGTTTGTTCCACTCATCCACAACTCTATTATCAAACCAGTACTTTCCTATATACTTCCTGAATCTGAATTTTTCAAACTTAAAACCACTGCTGCGAGTCCTGTCTTGGGTAGATAATTTTAGCACTCTATTTACATCCCCTTTCTAGAAAGTGCAGATTCAGGGCGCTCAATCTATCCTCATAAGGAAGATTTCTGATACATGGGATCAACTTTGTCATCCTCCTTCGTATGTTTTCCAGTGCATTTATATCCATTCTGTAATACGGTGACCAAAACTGCAGCATAATCTAAATGAGGCCTAACCAAGGATATGTAGAGCTGAAGAACAACCTGAAGACTTCTATTATTTATGCTTCTTGATATGAAACCAAGGATTCTTTTCGCTTTATTGCGAACAGTTAGGCACTATTGTCTTGGTTTTCGATTACTACTAACCGGAATTCCCAAATCCTTTTCGCAATCAGTAATATTAAGATCTACATTATTTAGTTTATATGTGGCATGGTTATTTTCCTGTCCAACATTTAGAACTTTGCATTTGTCTATATTAAACTGCATCTGCCACTTCTCCGACCACTGTATCAGTCTATTCAAATCATCCTGGAGTGCTCTAATGTCCTCATTAGAATGAATTGGACGGCCTGTTTTGGTGTCATCAGCAAATTTGCTTATGTCGCTATTTATTCCCTCATCTATGTCGTTTATGTAGATTGTGAACAACAAGGGACCCAACACTGACCCCTGTGGAACACCACTTGTGACGTGCCCCCAGTCTGATTTCTCCCCATTTATGCAAACTCAATGCTGCCTGTCAGCCACGCCTCTATCCTTGAAAAAATTTCTCCTCCTATTCCGTGTGCCTTAATTTTTCTCAATAGTCTCTGATGTGGGACGTCCATATACTCTATCATATTCATTACTATGATCTACCTCCTCAAATACCTTAGTGAAATAAGTTAATAAATTCGTAAGGCAGGAACGAACTTTTGTAAAACGATGCTGAGATTCATTAATCAATTTATGCCTTTCAAGATGACTACAAATTGCCTCGGCAATTATTGATTCCATAGATTTTCCCACTTATCTAGCACTATGCCAGTTTGTAGTGATATGTTGCAAAGATTAGCCAAAGGTTTGTTAATCTCATCTTTACATTCCTTTAGAACCCTTGTATATAGTTCATCAGGGCCTGGAGATTTGTTAGGTTTTAATTTTATCTATTTGTCTAAGGACCATGTCGCTTGTGACCCTAATCGTGCAAAGTTTATTATCGTCTTGTTCTACATAATTTATTGTTTCTGAAATATCGCTAGTATTTTCCTGAGTAAAAACTGAGAGGAAATTTTAAAAATTCTACATATTTCCTTATCACTGTCGGTGAACTGACCCGAGCAACTTTTGAGTTGTCCAGTCTTGTCCCTAATCTTACTTCTGTATACCTGTAAAGTAAAAGGACACAAGTGCAAGTAATGTGACATTTATTGTGGCAACGTTTCTCTCTCCAGGAGCTTTATCAAGCCATGGCTTGATAAAGCTCCTGGAGAGCGAAACGTTGCCACAATAAATGTCACATTAGTTGCACTTGTGTCCTTTTACTTTACATATTGTCGGTAATTCTACCAACTTTATTACATTCTGTATACCTGAAAGAATCCTTTTTGGATTCCCTTGCAACTTTAACCTCATAATCTCTATATGCTTTTATTCCCTTTTCTACTTCTCTTAAACTGAATATATTGATTTCTTAATTTTCTCTGTCCTCTTTTGATTCGTCTATATATGCCTCTCTTTCGATCAATGAGATCTTTTTTGCTTGATCTGATTTCCCTATTTAGAACATAAGCTGTCTGAGTAGCTAGAACTATACTCTGAAAAACGTCATATCGGCAACCATCACCACCTACCTGACCCATAGTCAGGTCATTCCAGTTCAACCCACCCAGATAATTTCTCAGTCCTATGAAATCAGCCAAGCGGAAGTCAGGGACAGAGACTTGATTGCCATTATTAGGGTAATTCCATGTTAATTCCATGAATGACTTGTGACAACTTTCTCTAAGCTCATCATTAACCTCAAGATTATTAATTAGTGATTCCTTTTTGGCAAGAACCAAGTCAAGCAAGTTATTTCCTCTAGTTGGTTCTGTCACAAACTGTTTTAAAAAACAATCCTGAATCGTATCAAGAAAGTCACTCGACTCTAAATTTCCTATCAAATTGTTCTAGTCATTTTTTTCTAAAGTTAAAATCTTCCATTAGCACATTTTCGTATGTAGATGCCTTTCGAATTTCATCGCATAGAAGATTACTGCACAACCTGTCAAGGTTTGGGGACCTGTAAATTACTCCCAAGATTAATTTTTCACGGCCCTCGAGAAGCTGTACCCACACAGAATCAGTGGCTGAAACTTTTGTTATACGTTTAAAGTTATATTTTATCAATTAAGTTAATGTAAAAATTAATAATTTTGTACCAAAAGAACCTTAGAAAACTTAACTACCCTATAACAAGCGCAATTTAATTTAGCCTAATCCAACTAAATATATTTTAGATAAGTTGACAATTTAATGATAAACACAATGAAATTTATATTTTTTTTCGTTAGGTTCAGAAAGATTTTTGCAAAATTATTGCATACGCATATTTTCACTTGCCTTATTCGGCAAGAAGAGCATTGCTATTTAAACGAAAATCCCAAGTTTTACCTATTCGGTACGACATATATATAAACTGCCTCGCTATTTATAACTTTTTGAAATATTGTGAGTCAACTAAATCTATCACGCACCACTGTGGGTGACATATTTAGTGGACAGGGTGTTTCTTGTTTTTTTTTTCTGTTTTTACTTATGACGACATTGTAGCGAGGAAGCTTGCTTCAACAAGTGAACTTCGGTATGTTACAACGACCAGGGATCGATCCCTCCCTGCCGGTGTCACGTGAGACTCAGTTCTCACCACTTGAATCAGAAAGGTGATATCGGTGAGCCTTAGTAGAGTTGGATCGCATTCCTTTACCCATTTCATTATACTGATGAATTGTCAGTTATCAGTCCTTTCACCTGTCTCTCTTCTTCTACCTCTTCAACTCCGTCACTGCCCTCTTTTTTCATCTACTCTTGTGTGCCCTTCTCCATCTTCATTGTTGAGAGATACTTATTGATCGCCCTCTTCCATTCTTCTTCTATTGCTCCTCCTCATTTCTTGTCTTCTTGCTTCCTCGTTCTTCTGTTCTTTCTCCTCCTCCTTCCTTTCTTCCTTCACCTTCTCATTCTCTTTACATTCTCTCTCTCTCTCTCTCTCTCTCTCTCTCTCTCTCTCTCTCTCTCTCTCTCTCTCTCTCTCTCTCTCTCTGTTTTCTCCTTGTCTTTCACGGACCCTTCCTACCATCTCTCTACCTTTCTTCTGTCCTTCATCTCCCTCTTCACCTCCATCTGCCTCATATATCTAACCTCTTCCATACCTTATTCTTGACTATATAAAAAATATGAAAAGAATTGAAAAAGAGCATAACGTAGAATGAATTTAGTTTAGAAAGTATAAATACGACAGAGAGAAATTAAGAGGTATAACCAGATATAACCAGGTATAACCATACATGAGCATACCTCATTCATATTTGAATTATTGCATTATTATTGATACCCAAGAGTTGCACATGTGTCTAATTTATCAACGTGTCGGTTCTCTGAATCATTCATCTACAATCCTGTCAGACACTGCAACTTCTTGGGATCTTAATACTTGGGAATTCTTCGCTTGCCTAACCCTTGGGCACGACCTTGGGCACGACCTACTTCCACATTGGACAAATGTGTCACCACCTACGACTGCTGCACCTCTCCTGCCTACGGTATATAAGCTCCTTCTCCGCACATATGCTGTATCCTATTCAAGATTGATGGACTGACCACATCGACTCAAGGTTGAGGGACTGATTACCTCATTCTCCTCCTGTTCTTCACGTTTCTCCTTTGTATGGACTGATGAAGCCACTGTGTGGCGAAACGTTTCCCCAGTAAAGATACCCAAGTGTTGCACATGTGTCTAATTCTTCAAAATAGAACTTGATCACACAGAACGTTAAAAGAACCTGGGAGTCATGATAAGCGAAACGTTTCCACTATAAAGATACCCAAGTGTTGCCCAAGTGTTGCCCAAGTGTTACCTAAGTGTTGCCCAAGGGTGCACAACAAGGTAAATATGTTGCTTGGATTTATTTGAAGAGGTAACTGAAGTCAATAGGTTATACCACAACTGTAAACATTATTAGTAAGGATACGCAGCTCAATTTTGGTCTCTATGCTACAGAATGGATATAAATGTGGAGAACATACAAAGATGACAAAATTAATTTATTGTATAAGGAACTTTTCATACGACAGTAGATCGAGGTGTTCTGAATCTTCACTCTCTACATATCCATTGATTCCACTGCCCCTCTGTGTATTCCACTGAAGCCTGTGAGTGTGTGTGATGAATGATGAAGATAAGTGTCTCAATCTTCAACTTGAAGAAGCCTATTGTATAGGCGAAACGTTTCGGAATTAAGATACTTAAATGTCGCACATGCGTCTTACTTTTCTCCATTATGTCTGTATGAATGAGGATGAGACATGGTCAAAGAATACAAGTAGAAGCAAGGCATAAAGGATATATACATAAGGCACTGAGGATATCCAACCAAGAAAGAACTCGAATAGATTCAAATTGGACAACTTTAGATTTGGAAAGGATATAAGAACATAAGAATGGGGGATCACTGCAGAAGGCCTACTGGCCCGTATAAGGCAGGTCCTTATCAAAACCACCTTTACCGAAAGCTACCCAGGAATTTACCCCCGTACCCAATGACACCACTCATTGAGTAATGACATCACTCATTGAGTAATATTTGAGTGGGAGACCACTCATATATTACTGTTTTGGCCTTGAAGTGGTCGATGAGAGGAACAATCTGTCACTTATGATTATTGAAGCTAAGACAATAAATCACTTTAATGAAAGGCTGAAAAAAATATGTTCGAGGGAAGGAATGGATTTGAATGTGGCCTGCAGAAGATGAATAATTATTATTATAAACAAAATCAAGCGCTAAACTCAGTAGGGTCATACAGCGCTGCTAGACAGAGACTGTTGCTGGAGCAGAGACCATCAAGTGTGAAGAGGATAACAGAGGTAGAGTTAGAAAGCGCTGTGAGGAGTGCTAAGGAAGTATTATCAAAGTCTGTGTAATAAATCGGTTGCTGCCAAAGAGGAGATCTGAGTCAAAGGTGGGACCGTCAGCGAGGAGGGAAGATAACGAACGAAGACTATCGGGTAAGAACCCGCTGGGGGTGAGGGGGAATGTGGGGATAGTTGAAGGAAAGAGGAGGAGAGGAAAGAACAACAGAGAAAGTAAAAGATTCGGGGTTAAACCCTACAGCACAGGCACCGTATGGCATTGTGTAGGGCTTGTGCTTATAATCCCAGTGGTGACGTGTACTTAGCTCAGTGCTGACGTGTACTTAGCTCTGTGAAGACCTGTTTGCGCGCTCTCTACGGATTGAAGCAAGATGCCCTCCATCGAGCAACTTTACCAACAGCTTAAGGAAGAATTGAGGATACCGAAGATGGAGATTCGGCGACTGACCGAGGAAAACAAGAAGATTCGTAGTAGTCCTCCTGTTTTGAGTCCTCAGGTCAAGAAGGGAAACTGGTCAGTGGCTGGACAGCAGGGAACGAAGTTGGCGATCAAGAAGACGAATGGAAAGGTAGAAACGATGAAGAAGAAAAAGACTGCTGTGGAAACTGTTGTGGAAACATCTAATACATTCTCAGTGCTACCCGACGAATTTGAGTCGACTACTGGGAACGTCACGACGAACGACACCAAGGAAGGTAAGAATATTGTTGTCGTTGGGGACAGCCAAGTTAGGTATATGGATAGGGCGTTCTGCTTGATGGACAGGAGTAGGAGAGAGAGGGTTTGCTTTCCTGGGGCTGAGATGAAGGATATTGTTGGCCATCTGGATGACATCATGGGAGGTAATGGGAGCAATCCTGTTATCTGTCTCAGTGCTGGAGGCAACGATGTTGGCAGACGTAGGAGTGAAGACCTGATTAGCAGGTATAGGTCAGCAATAGAAATAATTAGGAGTAAGGGTGGGAACCCTGTCATATGTGGTATTTTGCGAGGGAGAGGAGTTGGAAATGGTTGTCCAGGGCAACTGGTGTCAATTGCTGGCTGGACAAATACTGTAAGGAAAATGCGGTAACATTCATTGACAAATGGGACCTCTTCTATGGCAGAAATGACATGTATGCCAGGGATGGGGTTCACTTATCTAGGTCTGGGGTGGGGGCACTGGCAACTGCAGTGGAGGGAGCTATTAGGACTTTAAACTAGGAATAGTTAGTGGTATGGGTTTTGGCAGGAAAACAGTGAAGTCCCAGTGTAGTAATATTATGAGTTCTAGGAGAACTAGTAATAAGCAGAACGAGGTAGATATTGAAAAGCCAGTGACACTGGGTGATAAGGACAGTAATAGGTTTAGTAGAAAAAGAGAAATGAGCAGGAAGGGTAAAGAGAAAGGAGAGTCTTTCAATGTTTATTATGCTAATAGCCGTAGTGCTAGAAATAAGATGGACGAGTTGAGATTAGTTGCTGTGGCATGCAAAGAGTACGTAACCTTTATTCGGCGCATGGACACACCCTCATTTACAGGCTATCTCCCCCAACCAGCGAACCAGGTTGCTAAGAGTTGATGATGGGGCCCCATCGTTCAACTAGTGACCAGGTTCTAGCCAATAAGAAGGTGGGATTGACAATCGCAGAGGTTATGTGGATACCGCTCTCCTGTCTGCCCTTGTCATTCCCACTCTAGAGCTGGTTGAAGCACGGTCTGCTATCTTGTGGCTTCTATTTCTGCCTTGCTTACCGTGGAGTGCACTATATTTATTACTGTACATAGTGTACATATTGCTGTTATAATTGGTGAAGGATAATATAAGTCTAAACTTTTTCTACTGTGTTTATTTGCTCCCATTACACCTGGGATAACAGGCCATTTGAAATCCTAGGTTGTAATATGGGGGCCTGTCCGGGAGTTGGACTTAGAGAAACGGTTGAGCTTAGGGTGAAGCTTGTAGCAGGAACATTGTGTAGCTTGCTGTTTCGCTTCGCTTTACAAATTTTGCGTGTCAGTTGCTTATGATCAGCCTTGCTATTGTGTGATCGTTCAACAGCTCGCTACTAGCTTGTTCAGTGTGCTCGCTTCGCTACGGTCAATCTTGTGTGCAGTCGGCTTTGCTTGTATGCGTATTCTGCAATCGTACTGTGCATAGCTAAGCGTGTTCTGCAAATTAACGTGTTACGTTGGGGTATTCGTACTGTGCATAGCGAATAACTTATGCCACCTAGACGAGTCAGACGCCTGGTGTCGGCATATACTTTGCATAACCTACCTAAATTGTCCCTACAGCGTTGTTGGCAAATTGCTCGTTCCATTGGCATTCCCTATAAACGCACTCTCACAGCTGCGCAACTGCGTTCACTTATTGCTGACATACTTATTGAAGAAGAGATGGCACATCAAACTCCTCCCTCTACGGGAGCTAAGGAAAAAACTCTTATGTTCTCGCATGAGGAAGATGATACACCTACGGAGCAAAATGGTCAGTATGGTGCAGCTGGGTTGTCTCAGGGTGAATCAGCGTCGTTGGCACTTGAGCTGGCAAAAATCAATCTTGAGCAAACTAGGGAACAGAGAGCATTCGCAAGGGAAGAATTTGATAGGGAAAGAGAGAGGAGGCAGTTTTCGCATTCTGTAAACGATTTCAGTTTACAAAAAGCAGTACAGCTTGTTCCCCGCTTCAATGAGGCCGAACCAGAGCAATTTTTCGAAAGCTTCGAAAATCAGGCTCGAGCCTTGAGGTGGCCGGAACAGCACTGGGCAGCGTTGGTTCATACAGCATTATTGGGTAAGGCACAGGAATTTACGTCGGTATTAACTGACGCTGAATTCTCTGATTATCAAGTAGTGAAGACCACAGTGTTGGGAGCATATACATGTATCCCAGCTAAATATCGTAAGACCTTCAAATTGAACAGGCGGCAGCTTGGTCAATCCCTGGTGGACTTTGTGAGACAGCAAACCAAAGCTTTTACCAGCTGGTATAAAGCGAGTGGTGTCTCTAACTTTGAGGAGCTGGTGCAGCTTATTCTGATTGATAACCTGCTGGAGTCTGTGGGACCAGAGGTTCGTGTCTTTCTGCAGGATCGTGACTTAACCACTGCATTGGAGGCGGCCAGGTTGGCTGATACCTTCGAAACGAACCGCTCCTTGTCCGAGCGGTCCCGTCTCTCTTTTCAACAGTCTGGCGTGAGCAGAGATCGACAACATTGGAGAATGAAGTGCCAGCCGGAGGGAGAGCGTCTACGACATCCAACCAAGTCACCTGGTGAGCCACGCTTCTCAACATATGGTCCCCCTGCGGAGAGGCAAACTACTTATGGAGCATCTCGACAACAATATCCAGAGAGGCACCAGCCAGAACGACACCACTTGCAACGTCATCAGGGAGTAAAGGGCAAGCCTGTCGTCTGCTTCAGGTGTAATAAAGTAGGTCATATCAGTTCCAACTGCCCCCAAAAACCTCAACCCATCGGGAAAATCTCTAATATCCCTAGTAACATGTCCCCTAGAGAAGTAGAAAAAGGTATGGCCCCTTATTATTGCGAAAGTCTTATTTCCCTTCAGGAAAACTCAGAACCAACTAAAGTAAATACCTTTAGAGATACTGGAGCATATTGCTCACTTGTCAGAGAAGGAATATTACCCCTTTCAGAGAATACTTCCTTGAATTCCTCAGTTTTATTGGAAGCCTATGGAGGAACTATATATTCTGTTCCTTTGCATAAAATTTATGTACAGTGCAAATATTACACTGGGTACTTGACTGTAGGTATCTCAAAAGGATTTCCCATGAAAAATGCCATGTTATTACTGGGTAATAACATTACTACTGTTACTTCGTGTCCTGAACCTATAATGATTAATGCTTCTCCAGTGTTGGCCATAACTCGGGCAACATCCCAAGGGTTGTCTGGGGAGAATGTTGACCTATCCTTGGACGACTCCGATCTCGGAATAGCCACGTTGTTTTATGAGACACACCGGCCGGAGTCTCGTAAATCAAGTGAACAGACCCCGATCAAGCCTTCCTATTCCCAGGTTGCAGGATTGCCAGATGTCTCTGTTTCCATGCCCGAGGGACTGTCCTTCCGGGAGGAACAACGTAAGGACCCTTCGTTAAAATTCACTTTTGAGGCAGCCATGGGTAAATCCTCTTTGGGTCATCCAGTCAAGTATGAAGTTAAAAATGATTATTTGGTATGCACTGAGACTGGTAAGGAGACAGAGGGCCGGCAATTATACGACAGGTTAGTGGTTCCAACCAAGTATAGACCTCAGATATTAAATATAGCTCATAATACGTCATCAGGAGGTCACTTAGGAATTACAAAAACCTTGTATAGAATCACAAAAGAATTTTATTGGCCAACATTAAAGAAAGATGTGAAGAATCATATTAGGTGTTGCCGAGAATGTCAGCAAGTTGGAAAACCTGGACATTCTATTAAACCTGCACCTCTCCAACCCATACCTGCTGATGGAGAACCTTTTGCAGATTTAATTATAGATTGTGTAGGTCCACTACCTAAGTCAAAGTCTGGAAATCAGTATTTATTTACAATTATGGATAAAGTAACCAGATATCCTGAAGCGATCCCAATGCGTAGTATCAATACTAAAGCTATTCTCAAAGCTTTAACAAAATTCATTTCTTGTTTTGGCATTCCTAAAACTATACAAAGTGATCAAGGTACTAACTTCACTGCCAAAGCATTTAGGGAAGTATTAACTAGGTTAGGGATAATTCACAACTTATCCACTGCCTATCACCCTCAGTCCCAAGGCGCCTTGGAAAGATTCCACCAAACATTAAAAACAATGATGAGAAGTTTTTGCATGCACTTTCCGACAGATTGGGATGAATCTCTACCATTGTTGCTGTTCTCAGTACGAGAGACGGTGCAAGAGTCTACAGGGTATAGTCCGTTTGAGCTGATCTTTGGGCACAATGTACGAGGTCCTCTTCGGGTGCTCAAAGAAGGATGGATGGGAGAAGACGTAAGCTCAGCACTCTACAACCCGTCTTCAAGGTTGCAGGTGGCACGTGAGTTAGCCACGGCTAACCTAAAAATAGCTCAAAGTAAGATGAAACAGAGGTATGACAAAAGTGCACAATTCCGCTCCTTCCATCCAGGAGACAAGGTGTTGGTGCAGGAACCTATACCTGGCCACACCTTGAAAGCTAGATATACGGGACCTATGCAGATTGTAAGTAGATTATCTGATTTAAATTATGTGGTAGCTCCCATTGATAAGACCTCAAAAACAAAAACTTACCACATTAATCAAATCAAGGCCTTTCATACACCAGATAAAGTCCCAGTAATGACTCTGTCCTCTACCTCTGAGGACGACTCTGACTCTTTGCACTCTATCTCTGAAATTAATACTAAACTTTCAAATTCTGTCCTCCTCAAGGATCCTAGCCCGTTAATGGATGGATTATCTGAAATACAAGCAACAAATTTAACTGAGCTTCTACAGTCATATCCTAATATTTTTTCGGATGTGCCGAAAAAATGTACGTTAGGTTACCATGATGTAGATGTGGGAAAATCTAAACCAATTAAACTCTCCCCCTACAGAGCTAATCCTGAAAAGCAAAGGCTACTTCAGCAGGAAGTAGACTTCTTGTTAGAACATGGTTTAGTGGAGGAGTCATCTAGTCCATGGGCTTCACCGTGCATCCTAGTAAAGAAGGCTGATGGAGGGTTTCGTATGTGCACAGACTACCGTAAAGTGAACGAGGTCACAATTACAGATGCTTACCCTCTTCCTCGTCTGGATGACGTAATTGACTTTGTGGGTAAGGCTACTTTTGTGTCCAAATTAGATCTCCTTAAAGGTTACTATCAGGTACCTTTGACAGATAAGGCGAAGGAAATCTCTGCCTTCGTAATTCCAGGAGGTCATTATCAGTATACAGTTACCCCCTTCGGAATGAAAAATTCCCCCTCTTCATTCCAGAAACTCATCCATCAGGCTATTAAAGGACTTGAAGGCACGGCAGCATACCTAGATGATATTGTTGTGGTGTCTGATACTTGGGATCAACACCTACTTAGACTTAAAGCTCTGTTTGAGACCTTTAAGAATTCCCAATTAACAGTTAATTTATCTAAATCTTCCTTTGGCCAGGCCACTATCACTTTTCTAGGCCATGAAGTAGGTAGTGGTAATGTTGCACCTAAACTTGCTAAAGTTCTTTCGATTAAAGATTATCCAGTTCCTCATGATAGGAAATCTCTTCAACGTTTCCTAGGCATGATAGGATTTTACAGAAGATTCTGTAAGAATTTCTCAGATATTGTAGCCCCTCTTACCTCTCTTACCAGTCATAAAGTTCCCTTTAATTGGACGTCAGATTGTAACACTGCTTTTAATAAAGCAAAAAGATTATTGTGCTCTGCACCCATTCTCCTGTCTCCAGACTTCTCCAAACCTTTTTCATTACAGGTTGATGCTTGTGAGTCTGGGGTTGGGGCGGTACTATTACAAATCGGGAACAAGGAGTTGCAGCCTGTAGCATACTTTTCAGCCAAGTTCCAGCCACATCAGAGAGCTTACTCTACCATTGAAAAAGAAGCCCTCGCGCTGGTACTGGCTTTGGAACATTTCGATGTTTATGTGGGCCAGACATCGCAGGTGGTCACAGTCTACAGTGATCACAACCCGTTAGTCTATCTCCAAGCCATGAAGAATCACAACACAAGGCTTATGCGTTGGACGCTCAGGCTGCAGCCCTACAATTTCAAAATTCAGTACATTGCCGGCAAAGAAAATGTGTTGGCAGACTCTTTGTCAAGAGTCTAGTTTAATATTTTATTTAGGTTAGGATGTATTTGTGGTAACCCCCCTTTCAAGCTCTTTTTTTTTATCCCCTGATGTGGGGGTTTTTTTTTAGTGAGGGGATACGGGCTACCGTCCGCTTGTATCTTGGACCTATGTTGGCCTATCTGACTGCTGTCTCACTCTGAGTTTAGGGTTTGGCTTTTGGTCACTAGGAAAGCTGAGCTCTATCTAAGAGTGGGATGGTGGAGAGGATAGGCGGTCCCATTATTTTGTGCCATGGCGGCACGGTTACCACTGGGAGGTGGCAGCCTAATCCTGAGCCTTCTCGGGGGTGGGGGTGTGGCATGCAAAGAGTACGTAACCTTTATTCGGCGCATGGACACACCCTCATTTACAGGCTATCTCCCCCAACCAGCGAACCAGGTTGCTAAGAGTTGATGATGGGGCCCCATCGTTCAACTAGTGACCAGGTTCTAGCCAATAAGAAGGTGGGATTGACAATCGCAGAGGTTATGTGGATACCGCTCTCCTGTCTGCCCTTGTCATTCCCACTCTAGAGCTGGTTGAAGCACGGTCTGCTATCTTGTGGCTTCTATTTCTGCCTTGCTTACCGTGGAGTGCACTATATTTATTACTGTACATAGTGTACATATTGCTGTTATAATTGGTGAAGGATAATATAAGTCTAAACTTTTTCTACTGTGTTTATTTGCTCCCATTACACCTGGGATAACAGGCCATTTGAAATCCTAGGTTGTAATAGTTGCTAGTGCAGGTAACATTGATGTATTTGCCTTAACTGAGACGTGGTTTAATTGAAAAAGTCAGGACATGCCTGCGGAATGTCACATTCAGGGTTTTAAATTGTTCCAAGTAGATAGAAGTATCGGGAAGGGGGGTGGAGTGGCACTGTATGTCCGAGATCGCTTGAACTGTTGCATAAAAACGGGTATTAAGTCTGAAGTAACACATACAGAGTCTGTTTGGATAGAATTTTCAGAGGGGCATGAAAAACTGGTTTTAGGCGTGATATACCGTCCCCCAAACTTAGATAGGGACCAAGGGAGACTACTATGGGAGGAAATTGTTAAGGCCACAAGGCACGATAATGTAGTAATTCTAGGAGACTTTAGCTTTAGTCATAAACCGTATGACAACTTTAAGTCATATTGATTGGAATTTCTTGACTGGGAATTTAGAATCATACGACTTCTTAGAAGTAGTTCAGGATTGTTTTTTGAAGCAGTTCGTGACAGAACATACAAGGGGAAATAACCTGCTTGACTTAGTTCTGGCAAATAATGAATCCCTTGTTAATAATTTAGAAATTTCAGAGGAACTGGGTGCTAGCGACCACAAATCAATTACATTTAGCATTGAATGGAAGTACGATAGTAGCGATAACTCAGTAACAGTCCCAGATTTTCGCTTAGCAGATTACGATGGGCTTAGAGAACACTTATCATCTGTTGACTGGGGTAACGAAGAGAGCTATCAATATGACAGTTTTCTGAACACTGTACATGCTGCTCAAAGAACGTTTATCCAGTATAAAGAAATTAGATCAAATAGAAATGACCCAAAATGGATGAATAATAGGCTGAAATATCTACTAGGGCATAAGAAAGGAATTTATAGGCGTATCAAAAGAGGTGAGGATCATCTTATGAATCAGTATACTGACATTAAGAGGGACATTAAAAAGGGGATAAGAAAAGCTAAAAGGGACTATGAAATTAAAGTTGCTAGGGATTCTAAAACTAACCCAAAAAGTTTTTTCCAGGTCTATAGAACAAAAGTTAGAGACAAGATAGGTCCCCTTAAAAATAACTATTGGCATCTTACTGACAAAAAGAATGAAATGTGCTCTATTTTAAATAATTATTTTCTCTCGGTTTTTACACAGGAAGACACTAACAATATTCCAGTAATTAATTTTTAAAGTGGGCTAGGAGATAAATTATGCAACATCACACTCACTAGTGAAATGGTTGTGAAGCAGATAGACAGACTGAAGCAAAATAAGTCGCCGGGTTCTGATGAGGCTTTTTCAAGGGTTCTTGAGGAATGCAAAATGGAACTCTGTGAACCATTAACTAATATTTTTAATTTATCTCTTCAAACATGGTATAGTGTCTGATATGTGGAAGATGGCTAATGTAATTCCTATTTTTAAAACAGGGTACAAGTCGTTACCGTCAAATTACCGCCCAATAAGCCTGACCTCAACTGTAGGCAAATTACTACAGTCAATTATAGCTGAGATTATAAGAAGCCATCTCGATAAGCATAGCTTGATTAATGATACTCAGCATGGATTCACAAGAGGCCGGTCTTGTCTAACTAATTTGTTAACTTTCTTCAGTAAAGCTTTTGAGGCTGTTGACCACGATAAAGAATTTGGTATTATTTACTTAGATTTTAGTAAGGCTTTTGATAGAGTTCCGCACCATAGATTGTTAAAGAAAGTGGCAGCTCATGGCATTGGGAGAAAAGTGCTCTCGTGGATCGAGTCATGGCTCACAGACAGGAAGCAGAGAGTGTCTATAAATGGGGTTAAATCCTAGTGGGGATCTGTAATAAGTGGCGTTCCACAGGGATCAGTCTTGGGCCCGTTGTTGTTTATAATATGTATCAATGATCTTGATGAGGGAATTACTAGTGATATGAGCAAATTCGCCGATGACACAAAGATAGGTAGGATAATTGATTCAAATGTAGATGTTATGGAACTTCAGGAGGATTTAAACAAACTCTATTCTTGGTCAGAAAAATGGCAGATGCAGTTCAATGTAGATAAATGCAAGGTTCTGAAGCTTGGGAGTGCTCATAACCCTAGTACTTATAAGTTAAATGATGTAGAACTTAGCCATACAGATTGCGAAAAGGACTTAGGGGTTATGGTGAGCAGCAACCTTAAACCAAGACAGCAATGCCTAACCGTACGTAATAAGGCAAATAGATTACTGGGATTTATATCAAGAAGTGTAAGCAACAGAAGTCCACAGGTCATACTGCAGCTTTATACATCGTTAGTAAGGCCTCACCTAGATTATGCAGCTCAGTTCTGGTCTCCATATTACAGAATGGACATAAATTCGTTAGAAAACATTCAGCGTAGGATGACTAAATTAATACATAGCATTAGAAATCTTCCTTATGAAGAAAGATTGAAGACTCTTAAGTTACATTCACTTGTTAGACGAAGAATGAGGGGAGACCTGATCGAAGTGTATAAGTGGAAGATAGGTATTAATTCCATTTTGCATTCCTTAAGAACCCTTGAAAAAACCTCATCAGGGCCCGGTGACTTATTTTGCTTCAGTCTATGTGCTTCACAGCCATTTCACTAGTGACTGTGATGTTACATAATTTATCTTCTTCTAGCCCACTATAAAAATTAATTACTGGAATATTGTTAGTGTCTTCCTGTGTAAAAACTGAGAGAAAATAATTATTAAAAATCGAGCACATTTCATTCTCTTTGTCAGTAAGGTGCCCATAGTTATTTTTAAGGGGACCTATCTTATCTCTAACTTTTGTTCTATAGACCTGGAAAAAACTTTTTGGGTTAGTTTTAGAATCCCTAGCAACTTTAATTTCATAGTCCCTTTTAGCTTTTCTTATGCCCTTTTTAATGTCCCTCTTAACGTCAATATACTGATTCATAAGATGATCCTCACCTCCTTTGATACGCCTATAAATTTCTTTCTTATGCCCTAGTAGATATTTGAGCCTATTATTCATCCATTTTGGGTCATTTCTATTTGATCTAATTTCTTTATATGGGATAAACGTTCTTTGAGCAGCATGTATAGTTTTCAGAAAACTGTCATATTGATAGCTCTCTTCGTTACCCCAGTCAACAGATGATAAGTGTTCTCTAAGCCCATCGTAATCTGCTAAGCGAAAATCTGGGACTGTTACTGAGTTATCGCTACTATCGTACTTCCATTCAATGCTAAATATAATTGATTTGTGGTCGCTAGCACCCAGTTCCTCTGAAATTTCTAAATTATTAACAAGGGATTCATTGTTTGTCAGAACTAAGTCAAGCAGGTTATTTCCCCTTGTAGGTTCTGTCACAAACTGCTTCAAAAAACAATCCTGAACTACTTCTAAGAAGTCGTATGATTCTAAATTCCCCGTCAAGAAATTCCAATCAATATGACTAAAGTTAAAGTCTCCTAGGATTACTACATTATCGTGCCTTGTGGCCTTAACAATTTCCTCCCATAGTAGTCTTCCTTGGTCCCTATCTAAGTTTGGGGGACGGTATATCACTCCTAAAATCAGTTTTTCATGCCCCTCTGAAAATTCTATCCAGACTCTGTATGTGTTACTTCAGACTTAATACCCGTTTTTATGCACCATTTCAAGCGATCTCGGACATACAATGCCACCCCACCCCCCTTCCCGATACTTCTATCTACTTGGAACAATTTAAAACCCTGAATATGACATTCCGCAGGCATGTCCCGACTTTTTGAATTAAACCACGTCTCAGTTAAGGCAAATACATCAATGTTACCTGCACTAGCAACTAATCTCAACTCGTCCATCTTATTCCTAGCACTACGGCAATTAGCATAATAAACATTGAAAGACTCTCCTTTCTCTTTTCCCTTCCTGCTCATTTCTGTTTTTCTACTAAACCTATTACTGTCCTTATCACCCAAAGTCCCTGGCTTTTCAATACCTACCTCGTTCTGCTTATTACTAGTTCCCCTAGAACTCGTAATATTACTACACTGGGACTTCACTGTTTTCCTGCCAAAACTCCTACCACTAACTATTCCTAGTTTAAAGTCCTAACTGCTCCCTCCACTGCGATAAGTGAACCCCATCCCTGGCATACATGTCATTTCTGCCATAGAAGAGGTCCCAGTTGTCAATGAATGTTACCGCATTTTCCTTACAGTATTTGTCCAGCCAGCAATTGACACCAATTGCCCTGGACAATCATTCATTTCCAATTCCTCTCCTTGGCAAAATACCACATATGACAGGGTTCCCACCCTTACTCCTAATTATTTCTATTGCTGACCTATACCTGCTAATCAGGTCTTCACTCCTACGTCTGCCAACATCGTTGCCTCCAGCACTGAGACAGATAATAGGATTGCTCCCATTACCTCTCATGATGTCATCCAGACGGCTAACAATATCCTCCATCCCAGCCCCAGGAAAGCAAACTCTCTGTCTCCTACTCCTGTCCTTCAAGCAGAACGCCCTATCCATATACCTAACTTGGCTATCCCCAACAACAACAATATTCTTACCTTCCTTGGTGTCGTTCGTCGTGACGTTCCCAGTAGTCGATTCACATTCGTCGGGTAGCACTGAGAATGTATTAGATGTTTCCACAACAGTTTCCACGGCAGTCTCTTTCTTCTTCATCGTTTCTACCTTTCCATTCGTCTTCCTGATCGTCAACTTCGTTCCCTGCTGTCCTTCCACTGACCAGTTTCCCTTCTTGACCTGAGGACTCAAAACAGGAGGACTACTACGAATCTTCTTGTTTTCCTCGGTCAGTCGCCGAATCTCCATCTTCGTCATCCTCAATTCTTCCTTAAGCTGTTGGTAAAGTTGCTCGATGGAGGGCATCTTGCTTCAATTTGTAGAGAGCGCGCAAACAGGTCTTCACAGAGCTAAGTACACGTCACCACTGCGCAAAAGTGACTGGGATGAAGCACTGCTTGCAACCCAGGTGACTGGGATGAAGCACTGCTTGCAACCCAGGTGACTGGGATGAAGCACTGCTTGCAACCCAGGTGACTGGGATGAAGCACTGCTTGCAACCCAGGTGACTGGGATGAAGCACTGCTTGCAACCCAGGTGACTGGGATGAAGCACTGCTTGCAACCCAGGGGACTGGGATGAAGCACTGCTTGCAACCCAGGGGACTGGGATGAAGCACTGCTTGCAACCCAGGGGACTGGGATGAAGCACTGCTTGCAACCCAGGTGACTGGGATGAAGCACTGCTTGCAACCCAGGGGACTGGGATGAAGCACTGCTTGCAACCCAGGGGACTGGGATGAAGCACTGCTTGCAACCCAGGGGACTGGGATGAAGCACTGCTTGCAACCCAGGTGACTGGGATGAAGCACTGCTTGCAACCCAGGTGACTGGGATGAAGCACTGCTTGCAACCCAGGTGACTGGGGTGAATCACTGCTTGCAACCCAGGTGACTGGGGTGAAGCACTGCTTGCAACCCAGGTGACTGGGATGAAGCACTGCTTGCAACCCAGGTGACTGGGGTGAAGCACTGCTTGCAACCCAGGGGACTGGGATGAAGCACTGCTTGCAACCCAGGTGACTGGGATGAAGCACTGCTTGCAACCCAGGTGACTGGGATGAAACACTGCTTGCAACCCAGGTGACTGGGGTGAAGCACTGCTTGCAACCCAGGGGACTGGGATGAAGCACTGCTTGCAACCCAGGTGACTGGGATGAATCACTGCTTGCAACCCAGGTGACTGGGATGAATCACTGCTTGCAACCCAGGTGACTGGGATGAATCACTGCTTGCAACCCAGGTGACTGGGATGAAGCACTGCTTGCAACCCAGGTGACTGGGGTGAATCACTGCTTGCAACCCAGATGACTGGGGTGAAGCACTGCTTGCAACCCAGGGGACTGGGATGAAGCACTGCTTGCAACCCAGGTGACTGGGATGAAACACTACTAGCAACCCAGGTGACTGGGATGAAACACTACTAGCAACCCAGGTGACTGGGATGAAACACTACTAGCAACCCAGGTGACTGGGATGAAACACTACTAGCAACCCAGGTGACTGGGATGAAACACTACTAGCAACCCAGATGACTGGGATGAAACACTACTAGCAACCCAGGTGACTGGGATGAAACACTACTAGCAACCCAGATGACTGGGATGAAACACTACTAGCAACCCAGATGACTGGGATGAAACACTACTAGCAACCCAGGTGACTGGGATGAAACACTACTAGCAACCCAGGTGACTGGGATGAAACACTACTAGCAACCCAGGTGACTTGGATGAAACACTACTAGCAACCCAGATGACTGGGATGAAGCACTACTAGCAACCCAGATGACTGGGATGAAACACTACTAGCAACCCAGATGACTGGGATGAAACACTACTAGCAACCCAGATGACTGGGATGAAACACTACTAGCAACCCAGGTGACTTGGATGAAACACTACTAGCAACCCAGATGACTGGGATGAAACACTACTAGCAACCCAGATGACTGGGATGAACCCAGGTGACACTACTAGCAACCCAGATGACTGGGATGAAACACTACTAGCAACCCAGATGACTGGGATGAAACACTACTAGCAACCCAGATGACTGGGATGAAACACTACTAGCAACCCAGATGACTGGGATGAAACACTACTAGCAACCCAGATGACTGGGATGAAACACTACTAGCAACCCAGATGACTGGGATGAAACACTACTAGCAACCCAGATGACTGGGATGAAACACTACTAGCAACCCAGATGACTGGGATGAAACACTACTAGCAACCCAGATGACTGGGATGAAACACTACTAGCAACCCAGATGACTGGGATGAAACACTACTAGCAACCCAGATGACTGGGATGAAACACTACTAGCAACCCAGATGACTGGGATGAAACACTACTAGCAACCCAGATGACTGGGATGAAACACTACTAGCAACCCAGATGACTGGGATGAAACACTACTAGCAACCCAGATGACTGGGATGAAACACTACTAGCAACCCAGATGACTGGGATGAAACACTACTAGCAACCCAGATGACTGGGATGAAACACTACTAGCAACCCAGATGACTGGGATGAAACACTACTAGCAACCCAGATGACTGGGATGAAACACTACTAGCAACCCAGATGACTGGGATGAAACACTACTAGCAACCCAGGTGACTGGGATGAAACACTACTAGCAACCCAGATGACTGGGATGAAACACTACTAGCAACCCAGATGACTGGGATGAAACACTACTAGCAACCCAGATGACTGGGATGAAACACTACTAGCAACCCAGATGACTGGGATGAAACACTACTAGCAACCCAGGTGACTGGGATGAAACACTACTAGCAACCCAGATGACTGGGATGAAACACTGCTTGCAACCCAGGTGACTGGGATGAAACACTTTGCTTGCAACCCAGATGACTGGGATGAAGCACCTTGATGACTGGGATGAAGCACTACTAGCAACCCAGATGACTGGGATGAAACACTACTAGCAACCCAGATGACTGGGATGAAACACTACTAGCAACCCAGGTGACTGGGATGAAGCACCAGCTCTTGTCTAAGCAACTGATATGCAATCCTGATTCTAACACAGGTGACCGTAATGTAATACTTATACATCAACACACTACTGACGAGTTGTTGAATTAGATACCTATGCAACAACTGCTGCATCTCATCTGACTAATACATAATAGCTATCTTCCTCCATGTGTAGATTCGTCAAGACTACGGTGCTTTTCACCTGCTTCTAGGCTGAGGAACTGTTTACCTTCTCTTTTACAGTAGTAAGTTTATACCCTCTGTGTCGTAATGATAAAAACCACTGGATGGCGAAACCTCTGCAAAGTATAGATATCTTTAATTCCATCTCATCCGACTGGGATGAGCCTTTGGTTTCATCTCAGGCGACTGGGATAAACCTTTGGTTTCATCTCAGGCGACTGGGATAAACCTTTGGTTCCATCTCAGGCGACTGGAATGTTAAGTGCAAGTGCCAAGAGCCAGTCACGAGCAATATGTCAGACCGGTGATCCATTTCGTTTTTATGTGCTGACTTTACACTTGTGGCGAAGATATTGGCCCCAGGCGTCGCTCTGGAACTGTTTCTCTCACCCACTCAGCTGTAACAAAGCCTATTATTCTTATTCTTGGTCAAGTACTAAATCAGCAAGATTCATATAGCACATGGAGAAAGGAATATAATGAAGCATGATTCAAGGAAAGACTGCTCCAATTTCTCAGATAAAGAGCCCCTTGCTAGTATCAACATAGCTTTGTTGATGAGTAACAGCGTAATGCGACTAATGTCCATTGCACTGGTTCTTCTTAGGTATCCCCGAATGGGTACCTGTAGGAAGTTTTTAATTTTTTTTCTTCCTACAGGTTTTCGATTTTATTTAGCTAATAACTCGAGAACTCCATCAAATCATCTTCAAATTCCAGCACTTGTGTGCGGAAAAGAGGACCAGATTCTTTGAACAACTGGCATGTTCACGTTCCCTGTGACCAAGGCTGATAAACCTATTCGCAGCATCCTGGAGTGGCTCAGATAACTTCAAAAATCCTCAGTAGTGGAGCTTCAGACGTTTACAAATACTGCCAAAACATTTGACGACGACGGAACGTAAAATTTAAAAGTGATGATGCAGATATGACCATTTTATGCTTAAAACAGCGTTAAATTTTATTCCCATAAAATTATAATTAATTTTCAGTTTACCTCTTCTGAAAGACTTCAGTAAACCATACCACGGGCGGGATTTGAACCCGCAATCGTGTTATTACGATTTCTTGAGTCATGTTGACTTCAGTATTTAATGGCGGATGCATCTTAGGGCCAGGACAGAACGTGTTAAGTTTCGTGTGTTTGCAGGCAAATTTGTTGATGTAGCAAAATAGAAAACCAGGTTCATGCTACCACTGGGTGGCGTTAAGTACCAATTTGCCAGTTTTACTGAATAAATAGTGATATTCATTTTTATTCAACAATTAAAGAATGCTTCATCTGATTGACTTCAAAATTTTAGTGACGATATATTCTATATGGATGATAACTCACAAGTTTAGTCCGAGTAGGTAAATTGTTATAATTAAAACTAGACGCTAAACCCACCAGGGTCATACAGTGCTGCAAGGTAGGGTGTGTGTTCAGTGTAATATACTTAATGTGCAATCAAACTGGATTTAAAAACAATCCTAATCAAATATTTTTTTACTCGACTGTAGATAACTTTAAATGTTTTCATTAAGTAAAAAAAAAAGTATTCCATGGTTTAAGGAAAGACTTTCCTATTTTTTCAGAACTTTTTGAGAAACACTCTCATTAGCATTATATCATGATACTGGGTACAACCATCACTATGATATAAGGTTTGGGAAGAGTATATGAAAACTCAACTACTACTTTCAACCCCTGCAGAGGACAGAGTCATATATATTGTTAGCCAGCTCGAGGATTTTGCGGATCTGATGTGTTTAGATCTACCCTACATGTGAGGAAGCTGTCCATGGATTCCCCCTCCCTCACCTTGAACAAGCAGAACGTCCAGTCATGATATACTCAAAAAAAGAAAATTATTTGAATAAACAATGAAATGCCATGCATTAAAGCTGGCATTTGATGAGGAAACAGAACTTAAGAGTCACCCTGTACTCAGGAAGTTCATTCACATGAATGAGAAACGATCGACCATGCTTCGAAGCTAGTTTTTGATGATTTATTGGAATGTGTGTGTGTGTGTGTGTGTGTGTGTGTGTGTGTGTGCGCGCGCGCGTACGCTGTACAGTTCACCAAATGGAAAACGAGAGGAATTATGGCCAATAGAGACGTGGTAACTCCTCCACTTAGCAAACATCACTTACTTATAAATGAGTGCGTGTATCCAAACAATTAGCGTTGTAACAGAGGCAATGATTGGTGGATGAGTTGTCGATTTTCGTACGTAATGTTAATCCGCTGTGTTTTTTTTAGCTAAGGGCATGAAACCATAACGAAGATTATATAAACGATAATCGTAGTTAGTTCCATGACAATGTGATCTCCATATTGGTTAACTTGGATACTTTGTGGAATTTATTAGAGGTTGTTGGGTTAATGTTTACTGTTTGCTATGAATACTGGAGATATCAGATAACCATAAGAGACAGTGTCTGTTAAGAGTCATTATGAGACCATGTCAAATGGTTTCATCATGATCCTTAATAATATTTTTTACCAAAAGCATCTTAGAAAATTTACTTAACCTTATTATAACAAGTGGAATTTAATTTAGCTTAATTCAACTAAATATATTTTACATGAGTTTACAATAATTTAATAATAAACAAACACAATGAAATATATATTTTTTCGTTAGGGTCAGAATTATTTTTGCGAAATTATTGCCGACACAAATTTTCGCTTGCCTTATTCGGCAAGAAGAGAGTTGCTATTTAAGCCAAAATCGCAAGTTTTACCTATTCGGCACGACACACACACACAATATATATATATATATATATATATATATATATATATATATATATATATATATATATATATATATATATATATATATATATCGTGCAGAATATGTAAAACTGGCCAATTAGCAAGAACTCATTTAAAATTAAGTCCTTTCTAAAATTTTCTCTTATACGTTTAAAGATATATTTTTTTTTCATTAATGATAATGTAAAAATATTTAATTTTGCTCCAAAAGAATCTTAGAAAACTTACCTAACCTTATTATAGCAAGAACAATTTATTTTAGCCTAACTTAACTAAAAATATTTTAGATTTGTTTACAGTAATTTAATACTAAACAAACACAGTGAAATATAATTTTTTCGTTAGGTTCACAATGATTTTGGCGAAATTATTGCATACACAAATTTTCACTTGTCCTATATGGCAAGATGAGCGTTGCTATTTAAGCCAAGATCGCAAGTTCTGCCTATTCGGCACGACACACACACACACAATATATATATATATATATATATATATATATATATATATATATATATATATATATATATATATATATATATATATATATATATATATATATATATATATATGAAAATGGGGAGCCTTTAATTGAGCTATGTGTAGAAAGAGGTTTGGTAATAAGTAATACACATTTTATGAAAAAAGAGGATAAATAAATATACAAGGTATGATATAGCACGTAATGAAAGTAGTTTGTTAGATTATGTATTGGTGGATAAAAGGTTGATGGGTAGGCTCCAGGATGTATACGTTTATAGAGAGGCAACTTATATATCGGATCATTATTTAGTTGTAGCTACAGTTAGAGTAAGAGGTAGATGGGAAAAGAGGAAAATGGCAACAACAAGCAAGAGGGAGGTGAAAGTGTATAAACTAAGGGAGAAGGAAGCTCGGGTGAAATATAACAACTATTGGCAGAAAGATGGACTGGTGCAGATATAAGTTGTGGGGGGTTGAAGATGGTTGGGATAGTTTTAAAAATGCAGTATTAGAATGTGGGGCAGAAGTTTGTGGTTATAGGAGGGTGGGTGCAGGAGGAAAGAGGAGTGATTGGTGGAATGATGAAGTAAAGGGTGTGATAAAAGAGAAAAAGGTAGCTTATGAGAGGTATTTACAAAGCAGAAGTGTTACAAGGAGAGTAGAGTATATGGAGAGTAAAAGAAAGGTGAAGAGAGTGGTGAGAGAGTGCAAAAGGAGAGCGGATGGTAGAGTTGGAGAGGCACTGACAAGAAATTTTAATGAAAATAAGGAAAAAAATTGGAGTTAAACAAGTTAAGAAAGCCTAGGGAACAAATGGATTTGTCAGTTAAAAACAGAGTAGGGGAGTTAGTAGATGGGGAGATGGAGGTTTTCAGTAGATGGCGAGAATATTTTGAGGAACTTTTAAATGTCGACGAAGAAAGGGAGATGGTAATTTCATGCACTGGCCAGGGAGGTATACCATCTTTTAGGAGTGAAGAAGAGCAGGATGTGAGTGTGGGGGAGGTACGTGAGGCATGACGTAGAATGAAAGGTGGTAAAGCAGCTGGAACTGACGGGATCATGACAGAAATGTTAAAAGCAGGGGGCAACAGTGTTGGAATGGTCGGTATTTTTGTTTAATAAATGTATGAAAGAGGGGAAGGTACCTAGGGATTGGCGGAGAGCGTGTATAGTCCCTTTATATAAAGGGAAGGGGGACAAAAGAGACTGTAAAAATTATAGAGGAATAAGTTTACTGAGTATACCA
This sequence comes from Cherax quadricarinatus, assembly GCF_038502225.1. Lineage (NCBI taxonomy): Eukaryota > Metazoa > Arthropoda > Malacostraca > Decapoda > Parastacidae > Cherax > Cherax quadricarinatus. The sequence goes on along the minus strand of NW_027195420.1, from coordinate 15,410 downwards.
GGAAAAGTGTACGGTAGTGTTATTATTGAAAGAATTAAAGGTAAGACAGAATGTAGAATTGCGGATGAGCAAGGAGATTTTAGAGTGGGTAGGGGATGTGTAGATCAAGTGTTTACATTGAAGCATATATGTGAGCAGTATTTAGATAAAAGTAGGGAAGTTTTTATTGCATTTATGAATTTAAAAAAGGCATATGATGGAGTGGATAGGGAAGCATTGTGGCCGATGTTGCAAGTTATGGAATAGGTGGTAAGTTACTAAATGCTGTAAAGAGCTTTTATGAGGATAGTGAGGCTCAGGTTAGGGTGTGTAGAAGAGAGGGAGACTATTTCCCGGTAAAAGTAGGTCTTAGACAGAGATGTGTAATGTCACCATGGTTGTTTAATATATTTATAGATGGGGTTGTAAAAGAAGTAAATGCTAGGGTGTTCGGGAGAGGGGTGGGATTAAATTATGGGGAATTAAATACAAAATGGGAAGTGACACAGTTACTTTTTGCTGATGATACTGTGCTTATGGGAGATTCTAAAGAAAAATTGCAAAGGTTAGTGGACGAATTTGAGTGTGTGTGTAAAGGTAGAAAGTTGAAAGTGAACATAGAAAAGAGTAAGGTGATGAGAGTATCAAATGATTTAGATAAAGAAAAAATTGGATATCAAGTTACGGAGGAGATGTATGGAAGAAGTGAAAGTTTTCAGATATTTGGGAGTTGACGTGTCAGCTGATGGATTTATGAAGGATGAGGTTAATCATAGAATTGATGAAGGAAAAAAGTTGAGTGGTGCGTTGAGGTATATGTGGAGGCAAAAAATGTTATCTATGGAGGCAAAGAAGGGAATGTATGAAAGTATAGTAGTACCAACACTCTTATATGGGTGTGAAGCTTGGGTTGTGAATGCAGCAGCGAGGAGGCGGTTGGAGACAGTGGAGATGTCCTGTCTAAGGGCAATGTGTGGTGTAAATATTATGCAGAAAATTCGGAGTGTGGAAATTAGGAGAAGGTGTGGAGTTAATAAAAGTATTAGTCAGAGGGATGAAGAGGGTTTGTTGAGGTGGTTTGGTCATTTAGAGAGAATGGATCAAAGTAGAATGACATGGAGAGCGTATAAATCTGTAGAGGAAGGAAGACGGGGTAGGGGTCGTCCTCGAAAAGGTTGGAGGGAGGGGGTAAAGGAGGTGTTGTGGGCGAGGGGTTTGGACTTCCAGCAAGCGTGCGTGAGCGTGTTAGATAGGAGTGAATGTAGACAAATGGTATTTGGGACCTGGCGAGCTGTTGAGTGTGAGCAGGGTAATATTTAGTGAAGGGATTCAGGGAAACTGGTTATTTTATATAACCGGACTTGAGTCTTGGAAATGGGAAGTACAATGCCTGCACTCTAATGGAGGGGTTCGGGATATTGGCAGTTTGGAGGGATATATTGTGTATTTTTATACGTATATGCTTCTAAACTGTTGTCACCTCTGCAAAAACAGTGATTATGTGTGAGTGAGGTAAAAGTGTTGAATGGTGAAAGTATTTTCTTTTGGGGATTTTTCTTTCTTTTTGGGTCACCCTGCCTCGGTGGGAGACGACCGACTTGTTGATATATATATATATATAGATATATATATATATATATATATATATATATATATATATATATATATATATATATATATATATATATATATATATATATATATATATATTATTTCATTTATCTGTATCATTCAAAATGAAAAAAAAAATACTAGCAAAGTTTTTAAATGATTAAGGACAAATTATATTTTCATTCGATAACCATTTATGAATAGTTATAGCAGCTTTGTCTTATTTTAGAGCTGCTGAATGTACCAACCGGCACGAAAACAATGTGTAAAGATACTAGCATACCTCCAAATAGTTATTGATTTCCATTGGAGGCTTGAGTGCACTCAGCTCTTAACTGCCTGGGACAGCTCTGACTGTCACAACCAGTGACGGTATTTTGTTCGGTGAGACTGTGGCAGACATTCTCTTGTAGACAACTTGCAAGCTTTTCAGTGTCTACAAACCCAGCACGATGCTGTGTTAAAAGCAGTTTTGATATAGTGGGCAGGATATCTTAACGAAGCTAAGACTATGGGCGTGAATCCATCTTCTGTGCCTTGATCTCTTCTCGGTGATCTTTTAACAGCAGGAAGCCACCCTTTCATAAAGCCTCTTGTACTGGAGCTTCTCTCCCTTCGCAAGCTGCTACCATTTGCATGAACAAGAACATCTCTGAGGTGTAGCTGTCTGCTCTGGGCAGCAAGGATCATATGCTACAATAGGTTCCTGTCTGCCTTCTGCTGTGTTTTCAGCAGTCTCTATCTTGACGTAAGGGTTCTCCTCTGATAAATGTAAGCATTTCATTGCACAAGTGTATCCCAGTAGAACCATCATCCTTTGCCTTAATAGTTTCTCTCTCTCTCTCTCTCTTTCATCTATACTTCTGGTTGTGGCAGCATCTGCATCCTTTGTGTACAGACGGTAGCATGACTTTTTGCAGTGGCCTTCATCGGCTACCTATTCCCTGCTAAAAATAACAGTTCTCTTGTCCATTTTTCTCACTACATTGTTCCCGATTTTCTCATCTTTTAGTTTAGTGTGCACTGTACAAAATCCTTTTTCGCATTTAACCCTGTTAATTACTTTTTTCCCTCAGAAAATGCAAGTTACCTCAAAAACTCTGAATTGCTGTGGGCTTTACCTCGAAGACTTTCTTGAAACTTTTGATGCGGCTTTCTGTGTGAGAATTTTCTTTGGGTAATTATGTCGTGAAGCGGCTTTTTCATAATAAAGATTATTCAGCATCACACTTCAGCATTTCTAATGTTAGTCACCTGCAGCATCTCCCCATGTCGCTATTATTTTCTCTAAGACTGAGATGAACAATGAATCAGACAGAACACGCGTGTCCACTAGGTCTACGCCACATAATTTTCCTTAGAAATGGGGTTCCCTTTAAATAGTAGCGACCCTAAACTACATAAAACAGAAACAATGAAAGGAAATTAATAAGAGGACATTGTATGATTATGTCTAAACTCGTATGAACGGATAAGTCTTACTATAATAAATTTACTTAAGTGTACGTTGTAGGCCTTCGTGATGAGTTTATTCCATTTGTGTTGGCAATTTATGTATGATGCTTTAATGTTCCAATGCTTCAGAAAAATACAAATTGTGACTCATAACTTTGGAAAGCTGAGCTTATATTATTTTTAACCAATTTTAAATCAAACGTCTTACCTAAATAGGGCAGAGTTATGCTTCAATAGACCATAAGTTGAAGATTGAGACACTTATGCAGCATATGGGAATCTTTATTCAGGAAACGTTTCGCCACACAGTGGCTTCATCAGTCCAATACAAAGAGGAAGGCGTAACGTTTCCTGAATAAAGATTCCCATATGCTGCATAAGTGTCTCAATCTTCAACTTGTCGGTTTTTCAAACCATTCATCAAGACCATAAGTTGTAAATAACTTTAAACGAAAATTCACAATACTTTCTTTCCCTAAAATCTGAACATCAAAGCATATTGAAATTCAATATCATTTTCTACCTAGCCATTAAGTACACAAATAACTCACTCATAGGAGTGAAACTTTATATCGATGTTTAGGTCTAACTTGATGAATTAATCAGTGATTAGTGTTTGTTCCACAACGGACCGAAAAGTCGTAATAAAAATTTTTCCTTATGTGCTGAATATTTGTGTATTGTTCCACTCATGGTACTGTACCTTTGTGTTCTTAGCCACTCAGATCACCTTCTATGACCTTACTTCCACTGGAGCAAAAGAAACCCCAGACACAACCATCACATCAAAATAGATTCGAAGTACCTAAGTTCAGTAAATCTAAAGTGCCATGTATTAAGAAATCGCTATTTTGGAAATTAGTGAGTGCCACCTAAGTTAGAAGCAATAACTGCTCTGTCCCATCGAATTATCACACCGATACTCAACTTCACAATGAAAGTATTCTGCTCTATCCTCTCTAACTGAGCTAACCATCTCAACAACGTTTCCTCCACTCTTTGAAATATACTTTTTATAGTCTCCACACCGTGTTCGAATTTCTGCGTTCTGTATATTTTTTGCATAATATTGATACCACACAATAATTTCAAACATGAATTAAACCTACATATTCAATCTTGTCAACAATGTTCGCGTCTGGGTAAACTTGTGACCATTCTCGGTGGTGGGGGAGTGCGAGGCTTTAACGTAGCTCGCCACGAATTATTTAATCTAAAGTGGCCGAGGTTAAAGACGACATTACCAGTGGTAGCTGGACAGTTCTGGACACTGAGGTCGCCCCACACTTCCCCCAACCATGCTAACACGGCCTTAGCGGTTAAAGTAATTTATTAGGTTAAAATGCCTGTCGAATGCAAGGGAGACAAACTCTATCAGTACAAGCAGACAGAGAGATACACCTATCGCTCATATGCACCGAGAGATATACACCTATCATTCATATGCACTGAAATATATACACCTTCCAGTGGACATGCCCTGAGAGAAATACACCTCCCAGTGGGCAAGTCCTGAGAGATATATACCTGGTTTAGAAAGACACGTAAGCAAACACTATGACATATTTATTAAAAAACGTTTCGGTCCTGGGACCTTGAGCACTTCTAACATACATAGGTAGAAAGACATTATATATAGGCGAAGAGTGAGGTGTGAGTGACGCATGGTGACCTGAAGAATGCCATGTTGGGGTGAGGACGGGTAGACGATGAGATCATGTGACAGGAGTCACAAAGTTTATCCCATCCTGTCTGACACAGATATATACCTCCCAGTGGAAAAAAACCCTGAGAGATATATACCTCCCAGTGGAAAAGCCCTGAGAGAGATATATACTTCCCAGTGGAAAAGCCCTGAGAGAGATATATACCTCCCAGTGGACAAGCCCTGAGAGATATATACCGCCCAATGGATATGCCGTAAAACATATACGCCTCCCAATGCATACATACACACATTTCGGTGTATATTCGGTGTATATTCCCTAAGGTTTACACCTATCAGATTATATACTCTGGTATAGGAAAGATTTGTATAACTTGCCTTATATATAAGATTGTCATTAAAATAATCGTTGAAATATAATTTGCAAAATTAATTATATATACTGACGCCCCTGGAGGAGGAATACGTATTTAATGCTTGTTTGGAATATATGCAAAATAAACAGGTCCTTACTGAAAAATATACCAGTTCTTACTGAAAAAAATGCGGGTTTTTGCTGAAAAAATATATAGGTTCTTACTGAAAATATATACCGGTTCGTAATAAAAAATATGCCGGTTCGTACTGAAAAATTTTACAATTATGCAGTTACTCGGATGATGAGTTTCAGAAACTTCAGTTAATGGGATTGTGATGATGGAACCGGGTGTCACCCATCACCATCAGTGTGATGATGGAACCGGGTGTCACCCATCACCATCAGTGTGATGATGGAACCGGGTGTCACCCATCACCATCAGTGTGATGATGGAACCGGGTGTCACCCATCACCATCAGTGTGATGATGGAACCGGGTGTCACCCATCACCATCAGTGTGATGATGGAACCGGGTGTCACCCATCACCATCAGTGTGATGATGGAACCGGGTGTCACCCATCACCATCAGTGTGATGATGGAACCGGGTGTCACCATGTGTGATGATGGAACACCCATCACCATCAGTGTGATGATGGAACCGGGTGTCACCCATCACCATCAGTGTGATGATGGAACCGGGTGTCACCCATCACCATCAGTGTGATGATGGAACCGGGTGTCACCCATCACCATCAGTGTGATGATGGAACCGGGTGTCACCCATCACCATCAGTGTGATGATGGAACCGGGTGTCACCCATCACCATCAGTGTGATGATGGAACCGGGTGTCACCCATCACCATCAGTGTGATGATGGAACCGGGTGTCACCCATCACCATCAGTGTGATGATGGAACCGGGTGTCACCCATCACCATCAGTGTGATGATGGAACCGGGTGTCACCCATCACCATCAGTGTGATGATGGAACCGGGTGTCACCCATCACCATCAGTGTGATGATGGAACCGGGTGTCACCCATCACCATCAGTGTGATGATGGAACCGGGTGTCACCCATCACCATCAGTGTGATGATGGAACCGGGTGTCACCCATCACCATCAGTGTGATGATGGAACCGGGTGTCACCCATCACCATCAGTGTGATGATGGAACCGGGTGTCACCCATCACCATCAGTGTGATGATGGAACCGGGTGTCACCCATCACCATCAGTGTGATGATGGAACCGGGTGTCACCCATCACCATCAGTGTGATGATGGAACCGGGTGTCACCCATCACCATCAGTGTGATGATGGAACCGGGTGTCACCCATCACCATCAGTGTGATGATGGAACCGGGTGTCACCCATCACCATCAGTGTGATGATGGAACCGGGTGTCACCCATCACCATCAGTGTGATGATGGAACCGGGTGTCACCCATCACCATCAGTGTGATGATGGAACCGGGTGTCACCCATCACCATCAGTGTGATGATGGAACCGGGTGTCACCCATCACCATCAGTGTGATGATGGAACCGGGTGTCACCCATCACCATCAGTGTGATGATGGAACCGGGTGTCACCCATCACCATCAGTGTGATGATGGAACCGGGTGTCACCCATCACCATCAGTGTGATGATGGAACCGGGTGTCACCCATCACCATCAGTGTGATGATGGAACCGGGTGTCACCCATCACCATCAGTGTGATGATGGAACCGGGTGTCACCCATCACCATCAGTGTGATGATGGAACCGGGTGTCACCCATCACCATCAGTGTGATGATGGAACCGGGTGTCACCCATCACCATCAGTGTGATGATGGAACCGGGTGTCACCCATCACCATCAGTGTGATGATGGAACCGGGTGTCACCCATCACCATCAGTGTGATGATGGAACCGGGTGTCACCCATCACCATCAGTGTGATGATGGAACCGGGTGTCACCCATCACCATCAGTGTGATGATGGAACCGGGTGTCACCCATCACCATCAGTGTGATGATGGAACCGGGTGTCACCCATCACCATCAGTGTGATGATGGAACCGGGTGTCACCCATCACCATCAGTGTGATGATGGAACCGGGTGTCACCCATCACCATCAGTGTGATGATGGAACCGGGTGTCACCCATCACCATCAGTGTGATGATGGAACCGGGTGTCACCCATCACCATCAGTGTGATGATGGAACCGGGTATCACCCATCACCATCAGTGTGATGATGGAACCGGGTATCACCCATCACCCATCTGCCTCTCTACTCCTGCGCCTCTACTCCTGCGCCTCTACTCCTGCGCCTCTACTCCTGCGCCTCTACTCCTGCGCCTCTACTCCTGCGCCTCTACTCCTGCGCCTCTACTCCTGCGCCTCTGCTCCTGTGTCTCTACTCCTGCGCCTCTGCTCCTGCGCCTCTGCTCCTGCGCCTCTGCTCCTGCGCCTCTGCTCCTGCCTCTCTGCTCCTGCCTCTCTGCTCCTGCCTCTCTGCTCCTGCCTCTCTGCTCCTGCCTCTCTGCTCCTGCCTCTCTGCTCCTGCCTCTCTGCTCCTGCCTCTCTGCTCCTGCCTCTCTGCTCCTGCCTCTCTGCTCCTGCCTCTCTGCTCCTGCCTCTCTGCTCCTGCCTCTCTACTCCTGCCTCTCTACTCCTGCCTCTCTACTCCTGCCTCTCTACTCCTGCCTCTCTACTCCTGCCTCTCTACTCCTGCCTCTCTACTCCTGCCTCTCTACTCCTGCCTCTCTACTCCTGCCTCTCTACACCTGCCTCTCTACACCTGCCTCTCTACACCTGCCTCTCTACACCTGCCTCTCTACACCTGCCTCTCTACACCCATACCTCTCTGACTGCCCACACATAAGCCACCAACCCACCCCATCACCTACTACTGTCATCAAAACCTGCCAACCGCAGACACTTGCCCACCCCCTCGTTACATGCCTCTTTACCCCCTGTCCACCCACATCTGTCCACCCATCAACACTTTCCCATTTCTCACCACATCTATCCTCATCACTCACCTCCACACACTCATCATCTCATCTTCCTCGTCAGAGAAGATATAATACATGGGAGTACATGGTAGTACATATGAATACATGGGAATATAAAGGAATAAATGGAAATACAAGGCAAAGTCAGCAGACGAACTGGAAGTCCGCACAGACGTAATCTGCTGAGAAGAATGATCTATTTATATTTACAGTAATGACTATCGTGTATTATCTGTGTTCATGAATCAAAGAGAAAGAGAGAGAGAGAGCTGATGCAGGTAACAGCTCTTAGCTTGTCAATAAAGTTAGGAATCCTTAACCTGTAAATAGCTTGTCAATAAAGCTAGGGATCCTTAACCTTGTCAGACCCTGTGTAATAAAAAGACAAACACACACACAGAGAGAGAGAGAGAGAGAGAGAGAGAGAGAGAGAGAGAGAGAGAGAGAGAGAGAGAGAGAGAGAGAGAGAGAGAGAGAGAGAGAGAGACAGACAGACAGACAGACAGACAGACAGACAGAGAACGAGGTTGATGGTTAAACAGATTTTGCACAAAGAGTTTATATTTGTCTCATATGCTACGGCACCTTTGATGTTAGGTTAGTGCTTACATGGATTGCTGCGTTAATGACCTTGGTGCAGTCCTTAGTCATTAATGACTCTGGTGTCATCAGTAGGCATTAATGACCCTGGTGTCATCAGTAGGCATTAATGACCCTGGTGTCATCAGTAGGCATTAATGACCCTGGTGTCATCAGTAGGCATTAATGACCCTGGTGTCATCAGTAGGCATTAATGACCCTGGTGTCATCAGTAGGCATTAATGACCCTGGTGTCATCAGTAGGCATTAATGACCCTGGTGTCATCAGTAGGCATTAATGACCCTGGTGTCATCAGTAGGCATTAATGACCCTGGTGTCATCAGTAGGCATTAATGACCCTGGTGTCATCAGTAGGCATTAATGACCCTGGTGTCATCAGTAGGCATTAGTGACCCTGGTGTCATCAGTAGTAGGGTGTCATCAGTAGGCATTAGTGACCCTGGTGTCATCAGTAGGCATTAATGACCCTGGTGTCATCAGTAGGCATTAATGACCCTGGTGTCATCAGTAGGCATTAGTGACCCTGGTGTCATCAGTAGGCATTAGTGACCCTGGTGTCGGCAGGTGTTAATGACTCCTTGCGTTATTAGGTGTTAATGACCCCTGTTGTTATTAGGCGTAAATGACCCCTGGTGTTATTAGGTGTTAATGACCCCTGGTATTATTAGGTGTTAATGACCTTTGGTGTTATTAAGAGTTAACCTCATCTTCTATCAGTAATAGCAACACTCGTGGCACCTTACACACCCTCACCGTCATGAGAAGTCCACAGGTTGGTTGGTAATGTGGTTTAGAACCTACTCTTGTGGTTGCTTAATGGGGTTTAGAACCTACTCTTGTGGTTGCTTAATGGGGTTTAGAACCTACTCTTGTGGTTGCTTAATGGGGTTTAGAACCTACTCTTGTGGTTGGTTAATGGAGTTTAGAACCTACTGATGTGGTTGGTTAATGGAGTTTAGAACCTACTGATGTGGTTGGTTAATGGAGTTTAGAACCTATTGATGTGGTTGGTTAATGAGATTTAGAACCTACTGGTGTGGTTGGTTAATGGGGTTTAAAGCCTACTGACTACCTGTTCACCACCAGTCAAAAATACTTTACCTCATACACCAGCAATTACACCCTTAGTATATACACCGCAAAAATATACATCAGTGTATATATCCTCGTCCAGATGTAAATAACAGATCACTCAAGTATTTTTAGAATATGTAATACACATGTCATCCCTCCCTCCCCCTCCCTCCCTCCCCCTCTCTCCCTCCCCCTCTCCTCCTCCCACTAGTCTCCCTTCCACTCTCTCCCTCCCTCTTCCTTCCTCTTCTCTCTCCCTCCCTCTTCCTTCCTCTTCTCTCTCCCTCCCTCTTCCTTCATCTTCTCTCTCCCTCCCTCATCCTTCCTCTTCTCTCTCCCTCCCTCTTCTCCCTCCCTCCCCCTCCCTCTCTCCTCTCCCTCCCCCTCTCTCCCTCCCTCCATGCCGATGCAGCGTCAATAATTTTACTGCGGTGACGTAGGCAAGTGACCGCTCCATAAGTTCCCTCCACGTTCACTGTCTCCCTGACACTCTCCCTCCACGTTCACTGTCTCCCTGACACTCTCCCTCCACGTTCACTGTCTCCCTGACACTCTCCCTCCACGTTCACTGTCTCCCTGACACTCTCCCTCCACGTTCACTGTCTCCCTGACACTCTCCCTCCACGTTCACTGTCTCCCTGACACTCTCCCTCCACGTTCACTGTCTCCCTGACACTCTCCCTCCACGTTCACTGTCTCCCTGACACTCTCCCTCCACGTTCACTGTCTCCCTGACACTCTCCCTCCACGTTCACTGTCTCCCTGACACTCTCCCTCCACGTTCACTGTCTCCCTGACACTCTCCCTCCACGTTCACTGTCTCCCTGACACTCTCCCTCCACGTTCACTGTCTCCCTGACACTCTCCCTCCACGTTCACTGTCTCCCTGACACTCTCCCTCCACGTTCACTGTCTCCCTGACACTCTCCCTCCACGTTCACTGTCTCCCTGACACACGTTCACTGTCTCCCTGACACTCTCCCTCCACGTTCACTGTCTCCCTGACACTCTCCATCCACGTTCATTTTCTCCCTGACACTCTCCCTCCAAGTTCACTGTCTCCCTGACACTCTCCCTCCACGTTCACTGTCTCCCTGACACTCTCCCTCCACGTTCACTGTCTCCCTGACACTCTCCCTCCACGTTCACTGTCTCCCTGACACTCTCCCTCCACGTTCACTGTTCACTGTCTCCCTGACACTCTCCCTCCACGTTCACTGTCTCCCTGACACTCTCCCTCCACGTTCACTGTCTCCCTGACACTCTCCCTCCACGTTCACTGTCTCCCTGACACTCTCCCTCCACGTTCACTGTCTCCCTGACACTCTCCCTCCACGTTCACTGTCTCCCTGACACTCTCCCTCCACGTTCACTGTCTCCCTGACACTCTCCCTCCACGTTCACTGTCTCCCTGACACTCTCCCTCCACGTTCACTGTCTCCCTGACACTCTCCCTCCACGTTCACTGTCTCCCTGACACTCTCCCTCCACGTTCACTGTCTCCCTGACACTCTCCCTCCACGTTCACTGTCTCCCTGACACTCTCCCTCCACGTTCACTGTCTCCCTGACACTCTCCCTCACTCTCTCCCTGACACTCACCCTGACTCCCTGACACTCTCCCTCCACGTTCACTGTCTCCCTGACACTCTCCCTCCACGTTCACTGTCTCCCTGACACTCTCCCTCGTTCACTGTCTCCCTCTCCCACAACGTTCACTGTCTCCCTGACACTCTCCCTCAACGTTCACTGTCTCCCTGACACTCTCCCTCAACGTTCACTGTCTCCCTGACACTCTCCCTCCACGTTCACTGTCTCCCTGACACTCTCCCTCAACATTCACGTTCACTGTTCACTCCCCTGACACTCTCCCTCACTGTCTCCCTGACACTCTCCCTCCACGTTCACTGTCTCCCTGACACTCTCCCTCAACGTTCACTGTCTCCCTGACACTCTCCCTCAACGTTCACTGTCTCCCTGACACTCTCCCTCCACGTTCACTGTCTCCCTGACACTCTCCCTCAACGTTCACTGTCTCCCTGACACTCTCCCTCAACGTTCACTGTCTCCCTGACACTCTCCCTCAACGTTCACTGTCTCCCTGACACTCCCTCCACGTTCACTGTCTCCCTGACACTCTCCCTCCACGTTCACTGTCTCCCTGACACTCTCCCTCAACGTTCACTGTCTCCCTGACACTCTCCCTCAACGTTCACTGTCTCCCTGACACTGTTCACTGTCTCCCTGACACTCCCTCAACGTTCACTGTCTCCCCCTGACACTCTCCCTCAACACGTTCACTGTCTCCCTGACACTCCCTCCACGTTCACTGTCTCCCTGACACTCTCCCTCAACGTTCACTGTCTCCCTGACACTCCCTCCACGTTCACTGTCTCCCTGACACTCTCCCTCCACGTTCACTGTCTCCCTGACACTCTCTCTCAACATTCACTCTCACACTCCACATTCACTCCCTGCACTCTCACCAGTTTAGTTGCACTTTCTGAGTGGCTACTTTATACTTCACCTTTGATCATATACAAGAACATTATAACCTTAATATTAAAGGTGAAGACCGGTAAGCCAGCGGAAGGCCTCGGTCAGATTACCAAAAGTTCCAATTGCGGGTAATCACGTGATTAGGACCCGTGTCAGGAAACAGTTGGCCTGCTTAGTTTTGATTATAATAATTGCTATTCCGCGTCGGGAAGGACAATTATAATCAAAATAATTGTCCTCCAGCGTCAGGAAACACTTGTCCCGTTTCCTACCCTTTTAGTTTTAATTATAATAATTGTCCGGTGGAGAAGAACAACTATAATTGTCCGGTGGAGAAGAACAATTATAGTAATTGTCCGGTGGAGAAGAACAATTATAGTAATTGTCCGGTGGAGAAGAACAATTATAATAGTCTGGTGGAGAAGAACAATAATTTTCCGATGGATTAGAACAATTATAATAATTGTCCTGTGGAGAAAAACAATTATAATAATTGTCCGGTGGAGAAGAACAATAATTGTCCGGTGGAGAAGAACAATTATAATTGTCCGGGGGAGAAGAACAATTATAATTGTCCGGGAGAGAAGAACAATTATAATTGTCCGGGGGAGAAGAGCAATAATTGTCCGGTGGAGGAGAACAATTATAATTGTCCGGGGGAGAAGAACAATTATAATTGTCCGGGGGAGAAGAACAATTATAATTGTCCGGGGGAGAAGAACAATTATAATTAATGACCCTGGTGTCATCAGTAGGCATTAATGACCCTGGTGTCATCAGTAGGCATTAATGACCCTGGTGTCATCAGTAGGCATTAGTGACCCTGGTGCCATCAGTAGGCATTAATGACCCTGGTGTCATCAGTAGGCATTAATGACCCTGGTGTCATCAGTAGGCATTAATGACCCTGGTGCCATCAGTAGGCATTAATGACCCTGGTGTCATCAGTAGGCATTAATGACCCTGGTGTCATCAGTAGGCATTAATGACCCTGGTGTCATCAGTAGGCATTAATGACCCTGGTGTCATCAGTAGGCATTAATGACCCTGGTGTCATCAGTAGGCATTAATGACCCTGGTGTCATCAGTAGGCATTAATGACCCTGGTGTCATCAGTAGGCATTAATGACCCTGGTGCCATCAGTAGGCATTAATGACCCTGGTGTCATCAGTAGGCATTAATGACCCTGGTGTCATCAGTAGGCATTAATGACCCTGGTGTCATCAGTAGGCATTAATGACCCTGGTGTCATCAGTAGGCATTAATGACCCTGGTGTCATCAGTAGGCATTAATGACCCTGGTGTCATCAGTAGGCATTAATGACCCTGGTGTCATCAGTAGGCATTAATGACCCTGGTGTCATCAGTAGGCATTAATGACCCTGGTGTCATCAGTAGGCATTAATGACCCTGGTGTCATCAGTAGGCATTAATGACCCTGGTGTCATCAGTAGGCATTAATGACCCTGGTGTCATCAGTAGGCATTAATGACCCTGGTGTCATCAGTAGGCATTAATGACCCTGGTGTCATCAGTAGGCATTAATGACCCTGGTGTCATCAGTAGGCATTAATGACCCTGGTGTCATCAGTAGGCATTAATGACCCTGGTGTCATCAGTAGTCATTAATGACCCTGGTGTCATCAGTAGGCATTAATGACCCTGGTGTCATCAGTAGGCATTAAGGACTCTAATTGTCCGGTGGAGAAGAACAATAATAATTGTCCGGTGGAGAAGAACAATAATAATTGTCCGGCGGAGAAGAACAATTATAATAATTGCCCTTCTGCATTGAGAAGTTTAACAGAATTCTTCCTCAGTAAGCCATACGTGGCGTAAGAGGCGACTAAAATGCTGGGAGCAAGGGGCTAGTAACCCCTTCTCCTGTATACATTACTAAAGTTAAAAAGAGAAACTTTAGATTTTTTGGGTCACCCTGCCTCGGTGGGATACTACCAGTTTGTTGAAAAAACAATTGTCCTGTTTCCTAGCGAATCTTACCTCACCTACCGCTGCTGCACCTCACCTACCGCTGCTGCACCTCGCCTACCGCTGCTGCACCTCACCTACCGCTGCTGCACCTCACCTACCGCTGCTGCACCTCACCTACCGCTGCTGCACCTCACCTACCGCTGCTGCACCTCACCTACCGCTGCTGCACCTCACCTACCGCTGCTGCACCTCGCCTACCGCTGCTGCACCTCGCCTACCGCTGCTGCACCTCACCTACCGCTGCTGCACCTCACCTACCGCTGCTGCACCTCACCTACCGCTGCTGCACCTCACCTACCGCTGCTGCACCTCACCTACCGCTGCTGCACCTCGCCTACCGCTGCTGCACCTCGCCTACCGCTGCTGCACCTCGCCTACCGCTGCTGCACCTCACCTACCGCTGCTGCACCTCGCCTACCGCTGCTGCACCTCGCCTACCGCTGCTGCACCTCACCTACCGCTGCTGCACCTCACCTACCGCTGCTGCACCTCACCTACCGCTGCTGCACCTCGCCTACCGCTGCTGCACCTCGCCTACCGCTGCTGCACCTCGCCTACCGCTGCTGCACCTCGCCTACCGCTGCTGCACCTCGCCTACCGCTGCTGCACCTCACCTACCGCTGCTGCACCTCGCCTACCGCTGCTGCACCTCGCCTACCGCTGCTGCACCTCGCCTACCGCTGCTGCACCTCGCCTACCGCTGCTGCACCTCGCCTCTCATCAGTATATGAGCCCCGGGGACTGATTACCTTAAACGCCTCCTCTTCTTTATGTACCTTTTTCTGCATTGGACTGAAGAAGCCACTGTGTGGCGAAACGTTTCCCGAATACAGCGTCTCATTTATCATAACTAACCTAAGCAAACCAAGCTTATCCTTGGAGAGGCAGCGTAATAATGGGCATTACGAAGATCACAATGGGTCTATCACGACCCGCTGGCCACTGTTTGTCTTACTACCAAGGTTTATAAGTCATGTCATATTTTACATTGTATGACTATTGTGGGTTTAGCGCTTATAATCATCATCATCATCATTCATTATCATCATCAATCATCATCATGATCATCATATTTTCAATTGTACTCAATATAGTTCGGAATACAGTATTAAAAAAAAAAGATTACCAATAAAACCTTTGTTATATAGAACAGTTTGTTGATGTCGT
>NW_027195419.1:120000-194127 GCF_038502225.1 Cherax quadricarinatus | reverse complement strand
GCAAAGTCATGGAGAAGATTATCAGGAGGAGAGTGGTCGAACACCTGGAAAGGAACAAGATTTTAAATGAAAACCAGAATGGGTTCATGGAAGGCAAATCTTGTATCACAAACCTCCTGGAGTTTTATGACAAGGTAACAGAAGTAAGACACGAGAGAGAGGGGTTGGTAGATTGCGTTTTCCTAGGCTGCAGGAAGGCCTTTGACACAGTTCCCCACAAGAGATTAGTGCAGAAGCTGGAGCATCAGGCGCATATAACAGGGAGGGCACTGCAATGGATCAGGGAATACCTGACAGGGAGGCAGCAACGAGTCATGGTACGTGAAGAGGTATCACAGTGGGCGCCTGTGACGAGCGGGGTCCCACAGGGGTCAGTTCTAGGAGAAGAATTCTTCCTGTGTAACACATGTGTGTTATAACTGTGTAACACATGTGTGTCGTAAGAGGCGACTGTGTAACACATGTGTGTCGTAAGAGGTGACTGTGTAACAAATGTGTGTCGTAAGAGTCGTCTGTGTAACACATGTGTGTCGTAAGGCATGACTGTGTATCAAATGTGTGTCGTAATAGGCGACCGTGCAAGACATGTGTGTTTTAAGTGGAGACTATGTAACACACGTGTGTTTTAAGAGACGACTGTGTAACATATGTGTGTCGTAAGCGGTGACTTTGTAACACATGTGTGTTGTAAGAGGCGACTGTGTAGCACATGTGTGTCGTAAGAAGCGACTGTGTAACATGTGTGTGTCGTAAGAGGCGACTGTGTAACACATGCGTGTCGTAAGAGGAGCCTATGTAACACATGTGTGTTGTAGGAGGCGACTCTGTAGCACATGTGTAACATTTGTGTTGTAAGAGACGCCTATGTAACACATATGTGTTGAAGGATGTGACTCTGTAGCACATGTGTGTTTTAAGAGGTGACTGTGTAACATGTGTGTTGTAAGAGACGCCTCTGTAACACATATGTGTTATAGGAGGCGACTCTGTAGCACATGTGTGTTTTAAGAGATGACTGTGCAACACATGTGTGTCGTAAGAGGCGAGTAAAATGCCTTGAGGAAAAGACTAGTAAGCCCTTGTGAATAAATTACTAAAAGCCTAAATAAATCTTCATGATAGAGTTTCTTCTTTTTCAAGTCAGCTTCCCTAGGTGGGAGATGGCTGGTGTGGCAAAAATTATTAATAATAATACAACCCAAGATAATTTATTATAGTTTATTACTTTCATGAGAGTGGAAAAACTTATGTGATGCAAAGGAAGAGAATATTACAGACGAAAATAATGAACTAATTTGTCTTCATAGTTGGTGAAGACTGTTATAGAATTGATCAATATTAACACGAAGCTCTCAGCTTCCAGCAACAATAAACATTAACACGCTAAGCTGCTCCCATTAACAATTAACATTAACACAACGCTGGTAGCTCAGCTTCCAGCAACAATTAACATTAACACAACGCTGGTAAGCTCAGTGTCCATAAACATTAACACAACGCTAGTGAGCTCAGCTCCCATTAACAATTAACATTAACACAACGCTGGTAAGCTCAGCTTCCAGCAACAATTAACATTAACACAACGCTGGTAAGCTCAGTGTCCAGTAACAATAAGTAGGTTAATTATATTATTTAGTTGCAATTCTTTGTGTGTTATATCTTAATTAAACCAAATAAAATATTTTAACACTTTTCAGAGAATAAAGAAAAGTTGGCAGAGCTGACTAAGATGTTCACTGCTCATATGAATCAGTACACAGCAGACACAGCAAAGTATGCAGCAGACACTCAAGGTAAGATAACCTTACTCTCATAATGTAAGTCTATCACCAAAATATGTTATTCATAATTTCTTTTTGCAGAATAATGTTTTATGGTTAAAGTGTTAACAACCTTGATAACATTAACTCTCTTAATGAAGAATTAGGCAAATGAGCAACATAAGGATATATGTATTATTGACGTATCGGCGTCCATTGGCTTCATTAATACAAATTCTTGGACGTAATTGGAAGAGTCGAAATATAAACAAGAGCTGAGGTAATCATTGCCTCAGTCTTGGAGTTGTTGAAGAATGTCATATTCGTGAAGAGTCTCAAGCACAGACATGAAGATTTGCCCTTTTTTAATAGCGTCAGGTGAGGGACATGTAACAGACAGAGACGCAGTGTAATTCTTCATACGATAATGTTGTAGTGCCTGACAGGTTGTACATGTACACTGCATGATATATATGTACAACTTGTCAGATGCTACAGCATCATGTAATCTTGGTTCAGTAAATATATCCACAACTTTCTTTACTACTGGCCCGTCCCTCGGGTAAGACCTACTTCCACTGTGAAATCCCACCTTCCAGTGACAATGTCTTCGTCTGCTACATGTCCTTCACCTAATGTCTGTATGTATATATCCACCAATATTAATGACTGTGCTTCAGACATCAAATAGTTTAAGATTAAATTCTCTGTCATGAGCAGTAAGTCTGGGTACTCTGCTGCATGACCAGTACGTTAACATACTCTGCTGCATGACCAGTATGTTAGCACACTCTGCTCCATGACCAGTATGTTAGCATATTCTGCTGCATGACCAGTATGTTAGCATACTGTGCTGCATGAAGAGTATGTTAGCATACTCTGCTCCATGACCAGTATGTTAGCATACTCTGCTCCATGAACAGTATGTTAGCATATTCTGCTGCATTACCAGTATGTTAGCATATTGTGCTGCATGACCAGTATGTTAGCATACTCTGCACCATGACAAGTATGTTAGCATACTCTGCTCCATGGCCAGCGTGTTAGCATACTCTGCTTCATGACCAGTACGTTAGCATACTCTGCTCCATGACCAGTATGTTAGCATACTCTGCTCTATGACCAGTATGTTAGCATACTCTGCTCCATGACCAGAATGTTAGCATACTCTGCTCCATGACCAGTATGTTAGCATACTCAGCTCCATGACCAGCATGTTAGCATACTCAGCTTCATGACCAGTACGTTAGCATACTCTGCTCCTTGACCAGTATATTAGCATGCTCTACTCCAAGACCAGCATGTTAGCATACTCTGTTTCATGACCAGTATGTTAGCATACTCTGCTCCATGACCTGAATATTAGCATACGCTGCTCCATGACCAGTATGTTAGCATACTCTGCTCCATGACCTGAATATTAGCATACTCTGCTCCATGACCAGTATGTTAGCATACTCTGCTCCATGGCCGGTATGTAAGCATACTCTGCTCTATGACCAGTACGTTAGCATACTCTGCTCCATGAGCAGTATGTTAGCATACTCTGCTCCATGACCAGTATGTTAGCATACTCTGCTCCATGGCCAGCGTGTTAGCATACTCTGCTTCATGACCAGTACGTTAGCATACTCTGCTCCATGACCAGTATGTTAGCATACTCTGCTCTATGACCAGTATGTTAGCATACTCTGCTCCATGACCAGAATGTTAGCATACTCTGCTCCATGACCAGTATGTTAGCATACTCAGCTCCATGACCAGCATGTTAGCATACTCAGCTTCATGGCCAGCACGTTAGCATACTCTGCTCCTTGACCAGTATATTAGCATGCTCTACTCCAAGACCAGCATGTTAGCATACTCTGTTTCATGACCAGTATGTTAGCATACTCTGCTCTATGACCTGAATATTAGCATACTCTGCTCAATGACCAGTATGTTAGCATACTCTGCTCCATGACCAGTATGTTACCATACTCTGCTCCATAACCAGTATGTTAGCATACTCTGCTCCATGGCCAGCGTGTTAGCATACTCTGCTTCATGACCAGTAGGTTAGCATACTCTGCTCCATGACCAGTATGTTAGCATACTCTGCTCTATGACCAGTATGTTAGCATACTCTGCACCATGACCAGAATGTTTGCATACTCTGCTCCTTGACCAGTATGTTAGCATACTCAGCTCCATGACCAGCATGTTAGCATACTCAGCTTCATGACCAGTACGTTAGCATACTCTGCTCCTCGACCAGTATATTAGCATGCTCTACTCCAAGACCAGCATGTTAGCATACTCTGCTCCACGACCAGTATGTTAGCATACTCTGCTCCATGACCGGTATGTTAGCATACTCTGCTCCACGACCTGAATATTAGCATACTCTGCTCCATGACCAGTATGTTAGCATACTCTGCTCCATGACCGGTATGTTAGCATACTCTGCTCCACGACCTGAATATTAGCATACTCTGCTCCATGACCAGTATGTTAGCATACTCTGCTCCATGACCGGTATGTTAGCATACTCTGCTCCACGACCAGTACGTTAGCATACTCTGCTCCACGACCAGTACGTTAGCATACTCTGCTCCATGACCAGTATGTTAGCATACTCTGCTCCATGACCAGTATGTTAGCATACTCTGCTCCATGACCAGTATGTTAGCATACTCTGCTCCATGACCAGTATGATAGCATACTCAGCTCCATGACCAGCATGTTAGCATACTCAGCTTCATGACCAGTACGTTAGCATACTCTGCTCCTTGACCAGTATATTAGCATGCTCTACTCCAAGACTAGCATGTTAGCATACTCTGCTCCACGACCAGTATGTTAGGATACTCTGCTCCATGACCTGTATATTAGCATATTCTGCTCCATGACCAGTATGTTAGCATACTCTGCTCCATGACCAGTATGTTAGCATACTCTGCTCCTTGACCAGTATATTAGCATGCTCTACTCCAAGACCAGCATGTTCGCATACTCTGCTTCATGACCAGTATGTTAGGATTCTCTGCTCCATGACCTGTATATTAGCATATTCTATTCCATGACCAGTATGTTAGCATAAACTGCTCCATGACCAGTATGTTAGCATAAACTACTCCATGACCAGTATGTTAGCATACTCTGCTCCATGACCAGTATGTCAGCATACTCTGCTTCATGACCTGTATGTTAGCATACTCTGCTCCATGACCAATATGTTAGCATACTCTGCTGCATGACCAGTATGTTAGCATACTCTGCTACATGACCAGTATGTTAGCAAACTCTGCTCCATGACCAGTATGTTAGCATACTCTGCTTCATGACCAGTACGTTAGTATACTCTGCTCCATGACCAGTATGTTAGCATACTCTGCTCCATGACCAGTATGTCAGCATACTTTGCTCCATAACCAGTATGTTAGTATACTCTGCTCCATGACCAGTATGTTAGCATACTCTGCTCCATGACCAGCATGTTAGCATACTCTGCTCCTTGACCAGTATATTAGCATGCTCTACTCCAATATCAGAATGTTAGCATACTCTGCTTCATGACCAGTATGTTAGCATACTCTGCTTCATGACCAGTATGTTAGCATACTCTGCTCCATGACCTGTATATTAGCATACTCTGCTCCATGACCAGTATGTTAGCATACTCTGCTCCATTACAAGTATGTAAGCATACTCTGCTTCATGACCAGCATGTTAGCATACTCTGCTCCATTTCCAGTATATTAGCATACTCTGCTTCATGACCAGTATGATAGCATACTCTGCTCCATGACCAGTATGTTAGCATACTCTGCTCCATTACCAGTATGTTAGCATACTCTGCTCCGTGACCAGTATGTTAGCATACTGTGCTCCATGACCAGCATGTTAGCATACTATGTTCCATGACCAGTATATTAGCATACTCTGCTCCATGACCAGTATGTTAGCATACTCTGCTCCATGAACAGTATGTTAGCATATTCTGCTGCATGACCAGTATGTTAGCATACTGCGCTGCATGAAGAGTATGTTAGCATACTCTGCTCCATGACCAGTATGTTAGCATACTCTGCTTCATGAACAGTATGTTAGCATATTCTGCTGCATTACCAGTATGTTAGCATATTGTGCTGCATGACCAGTATGTTAGCATACTCTGCACCATGACCAGTATGTTAGCATACTCTCTTCCATGGCCAGCGTGTTAGCATACTCTGCTTCATGACCAGTACGTTAGCATACTCTGCTCCATGACCAGTATGTTAGCATACTCTGCTCTATGACCAGTATGTTAGCATACTCTGCTCCATGACCAGAATGTTAGCATACTCAGCTCCATGACCAGAATGTTAGCATACTCTGCTCCTTGACCAGTATATTAGCATGCTCTACTCCAAGACCAGCATGTTAGCATACTCTGTTTCATGACCAGTATGTTAGCATACTCTGCTCCATGACCTGAATATTAGCATACCCTGCTCCATGACCAGTATGTTAGCATACTCTGCTCCATGACCTGAATATTAGCATACTCTGCTCCATGACCAGTATGTTAGCATACTCTGCTCCATGACCTGAATATTAGCATACGCTGCTCCATGACCAGTATGTTAGCATACTCAGCTCCATGACCAGTACGTTAGCATACTCTGCTCCATGACCAGTATGTTAGCATACTCTGCTCCATGACCAGTATGTTAGTATACTCTGCTCCATGACCAGTATGTTAGCGTACTCTGCTCCATGACCAGTATGTTAGCATACTCTGCTCCATGACCAGAATGTTAGCATACTCTGCTCCATGACCAGTATATTAGCATACTCAGCTCCATGACCAGCATGTTAGCATACTCAGCTTCATGACGAGTACGTTAGCATACTCTGCTCCTTGACCAGTATATTAGCATGCTCTACTCCAAGACCAGCATGTTAGCATACTCTGTTTCATGGCCAGTATGTTAGCATACTCTGCTCCATGACCTGAATATTAGCATACCCTGCTCCATGACCAGTATGTTAGCATACTCTGCTCCATGACCTGAATATTAGCATACTCTGCTCCATGACCAGTATGTTAGCATACTCTGCTCCATGACCTGAATATTAGCATACGCTGCTCCATGACCAGTATGTTAGCATACTCAGCTCCATGACCAGTACGTTAGCATACTCTGCTCCATGACCAGTATGTTAGCATACTCTGCTCCATGACCAGTATGTTAGTATACTCTGCTCCATGACCAGTATGTTAGCGTACTCTGCTCCATGACCAGTATGTTAGCATACTCTGCTCCATGACCAGAATGTTAGCATACTCTGCTCCATGACCAGTATGTTAGCATACTCAGCTCCATGACCAGCATGTTAGCATACTCAGCTTCATGACCAGTACGTTAGCATACTCTGCTCCTTGACCAGTATATTAGCATGCTCTACTCCAAGACCAGCATGTTAGCATACTCTGTTTCATGACCAGTATGTTAGCATACTCTGCTCCACGACCTGAATATTAGCATACTCTGCTCCATGACCAGTATGTTAGCATACTCTGCTCCATGATCGGTATGTTAGCATACTCTGCTCCATGACCAGTATGTTAGCATACTCTGCTCCTTGACCAGTATGTTAGCATACTCTGCTCCATGGCCGGTATGTAAGCATACTCTGCTCTATGACCAGTACGTTAGCATACTCTGCTCCATGAGCAGTATGTTAGCATACTCTGCTCCATGACCAGTATGTTAGCATACTCTGCTCCATGGCCAGCGTGTTAGCATACTCTGCTTCATGACCAGTACGTTAGCATACTCTGCTCCATGACCAGTATGTTAGCATACTCTGCTCTATGACCAGTATGTTAGCATACTCTGCTCCATGACCAGAATGTTAGCATACTCTGCTCCATGACCAGTATGTTAGCATACTCAGCTCCATGACCAGCATGTTAGCATACTCAGCTTCATGGCCAGCACGTTAGCATACTCTGCTCCTTGACCAGTATATTAGCATGCTCTACTCCAAGACCAGCATGTTAGCATACTCTGTTTCATGACCAGTATGTTAGCATACTCTGCTCTATGACCTGAATATTAGCATACTCTGCTCAATGACCAGTATGTTAGCATACTCTGCTCCATGACCAGTATGTTACCATACTCTGCTCCATAACCAGTATGTTAGCATACTCTGCTCCATGGCCAGCGTGTTAGCATACTCTGCTTCATGACCAGTAGGTTAGCATACTCTGCTCCATGACCAGTATGTTAGCATACTCTGCTCTATGACCAGTATGTTAGCATACTCTGCACCATGACCAGAATGTTTGCATACTCTGCTCCTTGACCAGTATGTTAGCATACTCAGCTCCATGACCAGCATGTTAGCATACTCAGCTTCATGACCAGTACGTTAGCATACTCTGCTCCTCGACCAGTATATTAGCATGCTCTACTCCAAGACCAGCATGTTAGCATACTCTGCTCCACGACCAGTATGTTAGCATACTCTGCTCCATGACCGGTATGTTAGCATACTCTGCTCCACGACCTGAATATTAGCATACTCTGCTCCATGACCAGTATGTTAGCATACTCTGCTCCATGACCGGTATGTTAGCATACTCTGCTCCACGACCTGAATATTAGCATACTCTGCTCCATGACCAGTATGTTAGCATACTCTGCTCCATGACCGGTATGTTAGCATACTCTGCTCCACGACCAGTACGTTAGCATACTCTGCTCCACGACCAGTACGTTAGCATACTCTGCTCCATGACCAGTATGTTAGCATACTCTGCTCCATGACCAGTATGTTAGCATACTCTGCTCCATGACCAGTATGTTAGCATACTCTGCTCCATGACCAGTATGATAGCATACTCAGCTCCATGACCAGCATGTTAGCATACTCAGCTTCATGACCAGTACGTTAGCATACTCTGCTCCTTGACCAGTATATTAGCATGCTCTACTCCAAGACTAGCATGTTAGCATACTCTGCTCCACGACCAGTATGTTAGGATACTCTGCTCCATGACCTGTATATTAGCATATTCTGCTCCATGACCAGTATGTTAGCATACTCTGCTCCATGACCAGTATGTTAGCATACTCTGCTCCTTGACCAGTATATTAGCATGCTCTACTCCAAGACCAGCATGTTCGCATACTCTGCTTCATGACCAGTATGTTAGGATTCTCTGCTCCATGACCTGTATATTAGCATATTCTATTCCATGACCAGTATGTTAGCATAAACTGCTCCATGACCAGTATGTTAGCATAAACTACTCCATGACCAGTATGTTAGCATACTCTGCTCCATGACCAGTATGTCAGCATACTCTGCTTCATGACCTGTATGTTAGCATACTCTGCTCCATGACCAATATGTTAGCATACTCTGCTGCATGACCAGTATGTTAGCATACTCTGCTACATGACCAGTATGTTAGCAAACTCTGCTCCATGACCAGTATGTTAGCATACTCTGCTTCATGACCAGTACGTTAGTATACTCTGCTCCATGACCAGTATGTTAGCATACTCTGCTCCATGACCAGTATGTCAGCATACTTTGCTCCATAACCAGTATGTTAGTATACTCTGCTCCATGACCAGTATGTTAGCATACTCTGCTCCATGACCAGCATGTTAGCATACTCTGCTCCTTGACCAGTATATTAGCATGCTCTACTCCAATATCAGAATGTTAGCATACTCTGCTTCATGACCAGTATGTTAGCATACTCTGCTTCATGACCAGTATGTTAGCATACTCTGCTCCATGACCTGTATATTAGCATACTCTGCTCCATGACCAGTATGTTAGCATACTCTGCTCCATTACAAGTATGTAAGCATACTCTGCTTCATGACCAGCATGTTAGCATACTCTGCTCCATTTCCAGTATATTAGCATACTCTGCTTCATGACCAGTATGATAGCATACTCTGCTCCATGACCAGTATGTTAGCATACTCTGCTCCATTACCAGTATGTTAGCATACTCTGCTCCGTGACCAGTATGTTAGCATACTGTGCTCCATGACCAGCATGTTAGCATACTATGTTCCATGACCAGTATATTAGCATACTCTGCTCCATGACCAGTATGTTAGCATACTCTGCTCCATGAACAGTATGTTAGCATATTCTGCTGCATGACCAGTATGTTAGCATACTGCGCTGCATGAAGAGTATGTTAGCATACTCTGCTCCATGACCAGTATGTTAGCATACTCTGCTTCATGAACAGTATGTTAGCATATTCTGCTGCATTACCAGTATGTTAGCATATTGTGCTGCATGACCAGTATGTTAGCATACTCTGCACCATGACCAGTATGTTAGCATACTCTCTTCCATGGCCAGCGTGTTAGCATACTCTGCTCCATGACCAGAATGTTAGCATACTCTGCTCCATGACCAGTATGTTAGCATACTCTGCTCTATGACCAGTATGTTAGCATACTCTGCTCCATGACCAGAATGTTAGCATACTCAGCTCCATGACCAGAATGTTAGCATACTCTGCTCCTTGACCAGTATATTAGCATGCTCTACTCCAAGACCAGCATGTTAGCATACTCTGTTTCATGACCAGTATGTTAGCATACTCTGCTCCATGACCTGAATATTAGCATACCCTGCTCCATGACCAGTATGTTAGCATACTCTGCTCCATGACCAGTATGTTAGCATACTCTGCTCCATGACCAGTATGTTAGCATACTCTGCTCCATGACCTGTATGTTAGCATACTCTGCTCCATGACCAGTATGTTAGCATACTCAGCTCCATGACCAGTACGTTAGCATACTCTGCTCCATGACCAGTATGTTAGCATACTCTGCTCCATGACCAGTATGTTAGCATACTCTGCTCCATGACCAGTATGTTAGCGTACTCTGCTCCATGACCAGTATGCTAGCATACTCTGCTGCATGACCAGTATGTTAGCATACTCTGCTCCATGACCAGTATATTAGCATACTCTGCTCCATGACCAGTATGTTAGCATACTCAGCTTCATGACGAGTACGTTAGCATACTCTGCTCCTTGACCAGTATATTAGCATACTCTACTCCAAGACCAGCATGTTAGCATACTCTGTTTCATGGCCAGTATGTTAGCATACTCTGCTCCATGACCTGAATGTTAGCATACTTTGCTCCATGACCAGTATGTTAGCATACTCTGCTCCATGACCTGTATATTAGCATACTCTGCTCCATGACCAGTATGTTAGCATACTCTGCTCCATGACCTGTATGTTAGCATACTCTGCTCCATGACCAGCATGTTAGCATACTCAGCTGCATGACCAGTATGTTAGCATACTCTGCTCCATGACCAGTATGTTAGCATACTCTGCTCCATGACCAGTATGTTAGCATACTCTGCTCCATGACCAGTATGTTAGCATACTCTGCTCCATGACCAGTATGTTAGCATACTCTGCTCCATGACCAGAATGTTAGCATACTCTGCTCCATGACCAGAATGTTAGCATACTCTGCTCCATGACCAGTATGTTAGCATACTCTGTTTTAAGACCAGTATGTTAGCAAACTCTGCTCCATGACCAGTATATTAGCATGCTCTACTCCAAGACCAGCATGTTAGCATACTCTGTTTCATGACCAGTATGTTAGCATACTCTGCTCCACGACCTGAATATTAGCATACTCTGCTCCATGACCAGTATGTTAGCATACTCTGCTCCATGATCGGTATGTTAGCATACTCTGCTCCATGACCAGTATGTTAGCATACTCTGCTCCTTGACCAGTATGTTAGCATACTCTGCTCCATGACCAGTATGTTAGCATACTCTGCTCCATGGCCAGCGTGTTAGCATACTCTGCTTCATGACCAGTAGGTTAGCATACTCTGCTCCATGACCAGTATGTTAGCATACTCTGCTCTATGACCAGTATGTTAGCATACTCTGCTCCATGACCAGAATGTTAGCATACTCTGCTCCATGACCAGTATGTTAGCATACTCAGTTATTACCTCTGGATCTTTCTACTGCCCCCTGGTGGTGTTGGAAAGCTCCAGGAGAAGCGTTGAGAAAAAAGGCGGCTACAGGGGGACGTCATGGTGGCATCACAACCATGGAAGTATTTGTTTCACAAAATATATATTACAAAATATAAATCACAAATACTTAAGTATTACAAATGCTTCACATAGAATAAAATTAAAATAGAGTTATACACGAGAACATAGTTTTATTTTATTTTATGGTCTGATGTCAGTGTTAAAAACGTTAAGACGTACGTCACACTGCACACCAGCCAGACCAGACAGCAGACGACGTGGGTCCTGGTGATGATCGTATTGTCACGTCTGTAAGAGCGTGGGTACTGGTGATGATCATATTGTCACGTCTGTAAGAGCGTGGGTACTGGTGATGATCATATTGTCACGTCTGTAAGAGCGTGGGTACTGGTGATGATCATATTGTCACGTCTGTATGAGCGTGGGTACTGGTGATGATCATATTGTCACGTCTGTAAGAGCGTGGGTACTGGTGATGATCGTATTGTCACGTCTGTAAGAGCGTGGGTACTGGTGATGATTATATTGTCACGTCTGTAAGAGCGTGGGTACTGGTGATGATCGTATTGTCACGTCTGTAAGAGCGTGGGTACTGGTGATGATTATATTGTCACGTCTGTAAGAGCGTGGGTACTGGTGATGATCGTATTGTCACGTCTGTAAGAGCGTGGGTACTGGTGATGATCGTATTGTCACGTCTGTAAGAGCGTGGGTACTGGTGATGATCGTATTGTCACGTCTGTAAGAGCGTGGGTCCTGGTGATGATCGTATTGTCACGTCTGTAAGAGCGTGGGTCCTGGTGATGATCGTATTGTCAGGTCTGTAAGAGCCAAGGCTTTGTACACACTGCAAGTTATCTTCAGTCTTGTAATATACATATCTACAAAATGTGAACCAAGAACATCCATCTCATTAAATAGTGAATACAGTGTAGTAGTTACAGATGAAATGTAAATTTGCCCTTTCATATTGTTAAAAAAATATTAGATATTTAAGCTTGTTTATATTGTTAGATTAGTTGTTGTTTTGAACTTGCAGTAAACCTAATACCAAAGATGACGTGTGTTCGTATATGTGTATATAGGGGCGCTCGGGATGTGTCCTGGGAGCCAAGGGGGCGGCAACTTGAAAAAAACTTAAGACCAACCATTTGCCTACACTTCTGTCTAACGCGCTCACACATGCTTGCTGGAAGTCCAAGCCCATCGCTCACGAAACCTCCTTTACACCCCTCCCTCCAACCTGTCGTAGGCAGATACATAGCCAGCCTTCCTTCCACTACAGATTGATACACTCTCAAAGTCATTCAATTTCGTTCCATACTCTCTTAATGACCGATCCACTTTAACAACCTCACATCAGCCCTTTGGATAATACTTTTAGTAACCCCCACACCTCTTCCTAATTTCCAAATTATGGATTCTCTGCATTATATTTTCTCCACACATTGCCCTAAGACACGACATCTCCTCTGCCTCTACCCTTCTCCTTGTTGCAACATTCGCCACTGATGCTTCACACACATGTAAGAGCGTTGGTACCACTAAACTCTAATATGTTTTCCTCTTTGCTTCCATGCATAGTGTTCTTTGTCTCCACAGAATCTGCAGTACTCTTCTCACTTTTTCCCCTCATCTGTTCTATGAATCACTTTGTCTTTCACAGACCCATCTGCTAACAAGTCCACTCTCATATATCGGGATACATTCACTTCTTCCATTCTCCCTCCCTATAATCTGATATCTAATCTTTCATTTTTTCTTTCTTATGTTATCCTCATTACTTGTTGTTTAGTGTGTTCAATTTTATTTTCTTTACAACCTCATCTATAAATATATTGAACAACCATTATTTCATCACACATACCTGTCTAAGGTCTACTTTTACTGGGAAATATTCTCCCTTTCTCCTACATTCTCTAATGTGAAACTCACTATCTTAATAAAAACTCTTAACGGCTTTCAATTAACAGTTTTTACTTTTGCAACATCTGTCACATTGCTCTGATATCCACCCTCTCATATGCCTTTTCCGAATCGATAAATGCAACAAAAACCTATTTTCAATTATCTAAATACTGCTGACCTGTATGTTTTACAGTAAAGCTTGGACTACACTCCCCCTACACTTCTTAAAGCCTCCTTGTTCATCTCTGATCCTCTCCTCAGTCTTATTCTCAACTCTTTCAATTATAACTCTACCATGTATCTTACCAGGTATACCTAACACACTTGTTTTCCTATAATAATTAATTAAATTTGCATTTTAACATTTTGCAGAGATTAAAGAAATGTCTGCTGCTCATATGATTCAGTACAGAGCAGACACAGGAAAGTATGCAGCAGACATTCAAGGTAATCTTACTTATCTCATTTTAAGGCATCAATTGTATATATTATTTGAAATTTCTTTTTGCAATAAAATTTTATTGTTGGTTGATGTGTTGATAACACTAACTCTCCTTCATATGAACAACTTTACTACAGAACTACTGGAAGTGTTAACAACCTTGATAACATTAACTCTCCTTCATATGAACAACTTTACTACAGAACTACTGGAAGTGTTAACAACCTTGATAACATTAACTCTCCTTCATATGAACAACTTTACTACAGAACTACTGAAAGTGTTAACAACCTTGATAACATTAACTCTCCTTCATATGAACAACTTTACTACAGAACTACTGGAAGTGTTAACAACCTTGATAACATTAACTCTCCTTCATATGAACAACTTTACTACAGAAGTACTGGAAGTGTTAACAACCTTGATAACACTAACTCTCCTTCATATTGAACAACTTCACTACAGAACTACTGGAAGTGTTAACAACCTTGATAACACTAACTCTCCTTCATATTGAACAACTTCACTACAGAACTACTGGAAGTGTTAACAACCTTGATAACATTAACTCTCCTTCATATGAACAACTTTACTACAGAACTACTGGAAGTGTTAACAACCTTGATAACACTAACTCTCCTTCATATGAACAACTTTACTACAGAACTACTGGAAGTGTTAACAACCTTGATAACACTAACTCTCCTTCATATGAACAACTTTACTACAGAACTACTGAAAGTGTTAACAACCTTGATAACATTAACTCTCCTGCTTGTGAACCAGTTGTATTTTTTTTTTTGTTTTGTTTTATCTTAATGTTGAACATTTTTCATTTAATATAATATTCCGGTACAGAAAAAAAAATATAAGAATCTTATAGTTTTTCTTGAATAATAAAGTTGTAGATAATATATAATGTTTGTCTCTGTTCTCTCAAAATAATGTTTATGTTTAACACTCTTATAAACAAATATAAAACATTACTGTAAATATCACCGTAAATATCATTCATATATTCTTCATAATTTATCACATCATATAAAGTTATCAACTTCATGGAGAAGAATTCTTCCTGTGTAACACATATGTGTCATAACTATGTAACACATATGTGTCAAAACTGTGTAACACATGTGTGTCGTAAGTGGCGACTGTGTAACACATGTGTGTCGTAAGAGGTGACTGTGTAACACGTGTGTCGTAAGAGGCGACTGTGTAACACATGTGTGTCGTAACAGACGACTGGGTAACACATGTGTGTCGTAACAGACGACTGGGTAACACATGTGTGTCGTAAGAGACAACTAAAATGGCTTGAAGAAAGGGCTAGTAACCCTTTTTTTAATAAATTACTAAATGTCTAAACAAAATCTTCATGATAGAGTTTATTCTTTTTCAAGTTAGCTTCCCTAGGTGGGAGATGGAGAGTGTGGTAAAAATTAATAATATTAACACAACCCATAACAATTTAGGAAAATTATATGATGTACAAAGAGAGAATGTTACAGACGAAAATACTGCTGTAATTTATCTTTATAGTTCATGAAGACTGTTACAGTAATGATCAACATTAACACAACGCTGGTGAGCTCAGTTTCCAGCAACAATAAACATTAACACAACGCCGGTGAGTCAGCTTCCAGCAACAATAAAAATTAACACAACGCTGGTGAGCTCAGTTTCCAGCAACAATAAACATTAACACAACTCTGGTGAGCTCAGCTTTCAGCAACAATAAACATTAACACATTGCTGGTGAGCTCGCTTTCAGCAACAATAAACATTAACACAACGCTGGTGAGCTCAGCTTTCAGCAACAATAAACATTAACACAACGCTGGTGAGCTCAGCTTTCAGACACAATAAACATTAACACAACGCTGGTGAGCTCAGCTTTCAGCAACAATAAACATTAACACAGCGCTGGTGAGCTCAGCTTTCAGCAACAATAAACATTAATGCAATGCTGGTGAGCTCAGCTTTCAGCAACAATAAACATTAACACAACGCTGGTGAGCTCAGCTTTCAGCAACAATAAACATTAACACAAAGCTAGTGAGCTCAACTTTCAGCAACAATAAACTTTAACACAATGCTAGTGAGCTCAGCTTTCTGCAACAATAAACATTAACACAACGCTGGTGAGCTCAGCTCTCAGCAACAATAAACATTAACACAACGCTAGTGAGCTCAGCTTTCAGCAACACTAAACATTAACACAATGCTGGTGAGCTCAACTTTCAGCAACAATAAACATTAACACAACGCTAGTGAGCTCAGCTCTCAGCAACAATAAACATTAACACAACGCTAGTGAGCTCAGCTTTCTGCAACAATAAACATTAACACAACGCTGGTGAGCTCAACTTTCAGCAACAATAAACATTAACACAACGCTAGTGAGCTCAGCTCTCCGCAACACTAAACATTAACACAATGCTGGTGAGCTCAGGTTTCAGCAACAATAAACAAGTTAATATTATTTAGTTGCAACTCTTTATGAGGTATACCTAATTATTCCAAATAAAACATTTTAACACTTTCCAGAGAATAAAGAAGTGTTGGAAGAGCTGACTAAGATGTTCACTGCTCATATTAGTCAGCACACAGCAGACACAGCAAAGTATGCAGCAGACACTCAAGGTAAGATAATCTTATTCTCCTCATGTAAGTGTATCACCTAAATATATTATTTATGATTTCTTATTGCAGAATAATGATTCATAGTTGAAGTGTTAACAATCATGATAACATTAACTCTCGTGCATGTATACCAACTTTACTGTAGTACTCCTTGAAGTGTTAACAACCTTGATAACACTAACTCTGCTATATTTAAACCAACTTTACTGTAGCAGTCTTAGAAGTGTTAGCAACCTTGATAACATTAACTCTCCTTCATGTATACCAACCTTACTGTAACAGTCCTTGAAGTGTTAACAACCTTGATAACTTTAACTCTCCTTCATGTATACCAACCTTACTGTAGCAGTCCTTGAAGTGTTAACAACCTTGATAACATTAACTCTCCTGCATGTATACCAACTTTAGTGTAGTACTCCTTGAAGTGTTAACAACCTTGATAACATTAACTTGCCTGCATGTAAACTAACTTTAGTGTAGTACTCCTTGAAGTGTTAACAACCTTGATAACATTAACTCTCCTGCATGTAAACTAACTTTAGTGTAGTACTCCTTGAAGTGTTAACAACCTTGATAACATTAACTCTCCTGCATGTAAACTAACTTTAGTGTAGTACTCCTTGAAGTGTTAACAACCTTGATAACTTTAACTCTCCTGCATGTAAACTAACTTTAGTGTAGTACTCCTTGAAGTGTTAACAACCTTGATAACATTAACTCTCCTGCATGTAAACAAACTTTAGTGTAGTACTCCTTGAAGTGTTAACAACCTTGATAACATTAACTCTCCTGCATGTAAACAAACTTTAGTGTAGTACTCCTTGAAGTGTTAACAACTTGATAACATTAACTCTCCTGCATGTAAACAAACTTTAGTGTAGTACTCCTTGAAGTGTTAACAACTTGATAACATTAACTCTCCTGCATGTAAACTAACTTTAGTGCAGTACTCCTTGAAGTGTTAACAACTTGATAACATTAACTCTCCTGCATGTAAACAAACTTTAGTGTAGTACTCCTTGAAGTGTTAACAACTTCATAACATTAACTCTCCTGCATGTAAACTAACTTTAGTGTAGTACTCCTTGAAGTGTTAACAACTTGATAACATTAACTCTCCTGCATGTAAACTAACTTTAGTGTAGTACTCCTTGAAGTGTTAACAACTTGATAACATTAACTCTCCTGCATGTAAACTAACTTTAGTGTAGTACTCCTTGAAGTGTTAACAACTTGATAACACTAACTCTCCTGCATGTAAACTAACTTTAGTGTAGTACTCCTTGAAGTGTTAACAACTTGATAACATTAACTCTCCTGCATGTAAACTAACTTTAGTGTAGTACTCCTTGAAGTGTTAACAACTTGATAACACTAACTCTCCAGATGACGAGTTAGGCTGATGTGCAACATATGGATATATTTATTATGGACGTTTCAGCATCCATTGACTTTATCAATACAAATTTTTGGACGTAACTTGAAGAGAGTCGAATTATATAGAAAAGCTGAAGTAATCATTGCCTCAGTCTTGGAGTTGTTGAAGAATGTCATATTCGTGAAGAGTCTCAAGCACAGACATGAAGATTTGCACTTATATAATGCCGACAGGTGAGGGACATGTAACAGACGGAGACGCAGTGTAATTATTCATCTTGTTGGTACTTCATGCGATAATGTTGCAGTGCCTGACAGGTTGTACATGTACATTGCATGCAATATATGTACAACTTGTCAGACGCTGCAACATCATGTAATCTTGGTTCAGAAAATATATCCACAACTTTCTTTACTACTGGCCCGTCCCTCGGGTAAGACCTACTTCCACTGTGAAATCCCACCTTCCAGTGACAATGTCTTCGTCTGCTACATGTCCTTCACCTAATGTCTGTACGTATATATCCACCAATATTAATGACTGTGCTTCAGACATCAAATAGTTTAAGATTAAATTCTCTGTCATGAGCAGTAAGTCTGGGTACTCTGCTGCATGAAAAGTATGTTAGCACACTCTGGTCCATGACCAGTATGTTAGCATACTCTGCTGCATGACCAGTATGTTAGCACACTCTGCTCCATGACCAGTATGTTAGCATACTCTGCTGCATGACCAGTATGTTAGCACACTCTGCTCCATGATGAGTATGTTAGCATACTCTGCTCCATGACCAGTATGTTAGCACACTCTGCTCCATGACCAGTATGTTAGCATACTCTGCTCCATGACCAGTGTGTTAGCACACTATGCTGCATGAGCAGTATGTTAGCATACTCTTCTCCATGACCAGTATGTTAGCATACTCTTCTCTCATGTCAGGATGTCCGTGTTTTCTTCTCTAGGGTTGACATGTTCTTGTTCTATGGTCTATGGCAGTTATTACCACTGCATCTTTCTACTGCCCCCTTGTGGTTTTGGAAAGCTCCAGGAGAAGCGTTGAGAAAAAAGGCGGCTATAGGGGGACGTCATGGTGGCATCACAGCCATGGAAGTATTTGCTTCACAAAATATATATTACAAAATATAAATCACAGACACTTGAGTATTACAAATGCTTCACATAGAATAAAATTAAAATAGTTATACACGAGAACATAGTTTTATTTTATTTTATGGTCTGATGTCAGTGTTAAAAACGTTAAGACGTACGTCACACTGCACACCAGCCAGACCAGACAGCAGACGACGTGGGTCCTGGTGATGATCGTATTGTCACGTCTGTAAGAGCCAAGGCTTTGTACACACTGCAAGTTATCTTCAGTCTTGTAATATACATATCTACAAAATGTGAACCAAGAACATCCATCTCATTAAATAGTGAATACAGTGTAGTAGTTACAGATGAGATGTAAATTTGCCCTTTCATATTGTTAAAAAAAATATTAGATATTTAAGCTTGTTTATATTGTTAGATTAGTTGTTGTTTTGAACTTGCAGTAAACCTAATACCAAAGATGACGTGTGTTCGTATATGTGTATATAGGGGCGCTCGGGATGTGTCCTGGGAGCCAAGGGGGCGGCAGCTTGAAAAAAACTTAAGACCAACCATTTGCCTACACTTCTGTCTAACGCGCTCACACATGCTTGCTGGAAGTCCAAGCCCATCGCTCACGAAACCTCCTTTACACCTCTCCCTCCATCCTGTCCTAGGCAGATCCATAGCCAGCCTTCCTTCCACTACAGATTGATACACTCTCAAAGTCATTCAATTTCGTTCCATACTCTCTTAATGACCGATCCACTTTAACAACCTCACATCAGCCCTTTGGATAATACTTTTAGTAACCCCCACACCTCTTCCTAATTTCCAAATTATGGATTCTCTGCATTATATTTTCTCCACACATTGCCCTAAGACACGACATCTCCTCTGCCTCCAGCCTTCTCCTTGTTGCAACATTCGCCACTGATGCTTCACACACATGTAAGAGCGTTGGTACCACTAAACTCTAATATGTTTTCCTCTTTGCTTCCATGCATAGTGTTGTTTGTCTCCACAGAATCTGCAGAACTCTTCTCACTTTTTCCCCTCATCTGTTCTATGAATCACTTTGTCTTTCACAAACCCATCTGCTAACACGTCCACTCTAATATATCGGGATACATTCACTTCTTCCATTCTCCCTCCCTATAATCTGATATCCAATCTTTCATTTTTTCTTTCTTATGTTATCCTCATTACTTGTTGTTTAGTGTGTTCAATTTTATTTTCTTTACAACCTCATCTATAAATATATTGAACAGTTACGGTTTCATCACAGATACATGTCTAAGGTCTACTTTTACTGGGAAATATTCTCTCTCTCTCCTACATTCTCTAATCTGAAACTCACTATCTTAATAAAAACTCTTAACGGCTTTCAATTAACAGTTTTTGCTTTTGCAACATCTGTCACATTGCCCTGATATCCACCCTCTCATATGCCTTTTCCGAATCTATAAATGCAAAAAAAAGCTATTTTCAATTATCTAAATACTGCTGACCTGTATGTTTTACAGTAAAGCTTGGACTACACTCCCCCTACACTTCTTAAAGCCTCCTTGTTCATCTCTGATCCTCTCCTCCTTCTTATTCTTAACTCTTTCAATTATAACTCTACAATGTATCTTACCAGGTATACTTAACACTCTTGTTTTCCTATAATAATTAATTGAATTTGCATTTTAACATTTTGCAGAGATTAAAGAAATGTTCGCTGCTCATATGATTCAATACAGAGCAGACACAGCAAAGTATGCAGCAGACACAGCAAAGTATGCAGCAGACATTCAAGGTAATCTTACTCATCTCATTTTAAGGCATCAATTGTATATATTATTTGAAATTTCTTTTTGCAATAAAATTTGATTGTTGGTTGACGTGTTGATAACATTAACTCTCCTTCATATTGAACAACTTTACTACAGAACTACTGGAAGTGTTAACAACCTTGATAACATTAACTCTCCTTCATATTGAACAACTTTACTACAGAACTACTGAAAGTGTTAACAACCTTGATAACATTAACTCTCCTTCATATGAACAACTTTACTACAGAACTACTGGAAGTGTTAACAACCTTGATAACACTAACTCTCCTTCATATGAACAACTTTACTACAGAACTACTGGAAGTGTTAACAACCTTGATAACATTAACTCTCCTTCATATGAACAACTTTACTACAGAACTACTGGAAGTGTTAACAACCTTGTTAACATTAACTCTCCTTCATATGAACAACTTTACTACAGAACTACTGGAAGTGTTAACAACCTTGATAACACTAACTCTCCTTCATATGAACAACTTTACTACAGAACTACTGGAAGTGTTAACAACCTTGATAACATTAACTCTCCTTCATATGAACAACTTTACTACAGAACTACAGGAAGTGTTAACAACCTTGATAACACTAACTCTCCTTCATATTGAACAACTTTACTACAGAACTACTGGAAGTGTTAACAACCTTGATAACACTAACTCTCCTTCATATGAACAACTTTACTACAGAACTACTGAAAGTGTTAACAACCTTGATAACATTAACTCTCCTTCATATGAACAACTTTACTACAGAACTACTGGAAGTGTTAACAACCTTGATAACATTAACTCTCCTTCATATGAACAACTTTACTACAGAACTACTGGAAGTGTTAACAACCTTGATAACACTAACTCTCCTTCATATTGAACAACTTTACTACAGAACTACTGGAAGTGTTAACAACCTTGATAACACTAACTCTCCTTCATATGAACAACTTTACTACAGAACTACTGGAAGTGTTAACAACCTTGATAACATTAACTCTCCTTCATATGAACAACTTTACTACAGAACTACTGAAAGTGTTAACAACCTTGATAACATTAACTCTCCTTCATATGAACAACTTTACTACAGAACTACTGGAAGTGTTAACAACCTTGATAACATTAACTCTCCTTCATATGAACAACTTTACTACAGAACTACTGGAAGTGTTAACAACCTTGATAACACTAACTCTCCTTCATATGAACAACTTTACTACAGAACTACTGAAAGTGTTAACAACCTTGATAACATTAACTCTCCTGCTTGTGAACCAGTTGTATTTTTTTTTTTGTTTTGTTTTATCTTAATGTTGAACATTTTTCATTTAATATAATATTCCGGTACAGAAAAAAAAATATAAGAATCTTATAGTTTTTCTTGAATAATAAAGTTGTAGATAATATATAATGTTTGTCTCTGTTCTCTCAAAATAATGTTTATGTTTAACACTCTTATAAACAAATATAAAACATTACTGTAAATATCACCGTAAATATCATTCATATATTCTTCATAATTTATCACATCATATAAAGTTATCAACTTCATGGAGAAGAATTCTTCCTGTGTAACACATATGTGTCATAACTGTGTAACACATATGTGTCAAAACTGTCTAACACATGTGTGTCGTAAGTGGCGACTGTGTAACACATGTGTGTCGTAAGAGGTGACTGTGTAACACATGTGTGTCGTAAGAGGCGACTGTGTAACACATGTGTGTCGTAAGAGACAACTAAAATGGCTTGAAGAAAGGGCTAGTAACCCTTTTTTTAATAAATTACTAAATGTCTAAACAAAATCTTCATGATAGAGTTTATTCTTTTTCAAGTTAGCTTCCCTAGGTGGGAGATGGAGAGTGTGGTAAAAATTAATAATATTAACACAACCCATAACAATTTAGGAAAATTATATGATGTACAAAGAGAGAATGTTACAGACGAAAATACTGCTGTAATTTATCTTTATAGTTCATGAAGACTGTTACAGTAATGATCAACATTAACACAACGCTGGTGAGCTCAGCTTCCAGCAACAATAAACATTAACACAACGCCGGTGAGCTCAGCTTCCAGCAGCAATAAAAATTAACACAACGCTGGTGAGCTCAGCTTTCAGCAACAATAAACATTAACACATTGCTGGTGAGCTCGCTTTCAGCAACAATAAACATTAACACAACGCTGGTGAGCTCAGCTTTCAGCAACAATAAACATTAACACAACGCTGGTGAGCTCAGCTTTCAGACACAATAAACATTAACACAACGCTGGTGAGCTCAGCTTTCAGCAACAATAAACATTAACACAACGCTGGTGAGCTCAGCTTTCAGCAACAATAAACATTAACGCAATGCTGGTGAGCTCAACTTTCAGCATCAATAAACATTAACACAACGCTAGTGAGCTCAGCTTTCAACAACAATAAACATTAACACAACGCTGGTGAGCTCAGCTTTAAGCAACAATAAACATTAACACAAAGCTAGTGAGCTCAACTTTCAGCAACAATAAACTTTAACACAATGCTAGTGAGCTCAGCTTTCTGCAACAATAAACTTTAACACAACGCTGGTGAGCTCAGCTTTCAGCAACAATAAACATTAACACAACGCTGGTGAGCTCAACTTTCAGCAACAATAAACATTAACACAACGCTAGTGAGCTCAGCTCTCCGCAACACTAAACATTAACACAATGCTGGTGAGCTCAGGTTTCAGCAACAATAAACAAGTTAATATTATTTAGTTGCAACTCTTTATGAGGTATACCTAATTATTCCAAATAAAACATTTTAACACTTTCCAGAGAATAAAGAAGTGTTGGAAGAGCTGACTAAGATGTTCACTGCTCATATTAGTCAGCACACAGCAGACACAGCAAAGTATGCAGCAGACACTCAAGGTAAGATAATCTTATTCTCCTCATGTAAGTGTATCACCTAAATATATTATTTATGATTTCTTATTGCAGAATAATGATTCATAGTTGAAGTGTTAACAATCTTGATAACATTAACTCTCGTGCATGTATACCAACTTTACTGTAGTACTCCTTGAAGTGTTAACAACCTTGATAACACTAACTCTGCTATATTTAAACCAACTTTACTGTAGCAGTCCTTGAAGTGTTAACAACCTTGATAACTTTAACTCTCCTTCATGTATACCAACCTTACTGTAGCAGTCCTTGAAGTGTTAACTACCTTGATAACTTTAACTCTCCTTCATGTATACCATCCTTACTGTAGCAGTCCTTGAAGTGTTAACAACCTTGATAACTTTAACTCTCCTTCATGTATACCAACCTTACTGTAGCAGTCCTTGAAGTGTTAACATCCTTGATAACATTAACTCTCCTGCATGTATACAAACTTTAGTGTAGTACTCCTTGAAGTGTTAACAACCTTGATAACATTAACTCTCCTGCATGTATACAAACTTTAGTGTAGTACTCCTTGAAGTGTTACCAACCTTGATAACATTAACTCTCCTACATGTAAACTAACTTTAGTGTAGTACTCCTTGAAGTGTTAACAACCTTGATAACATTAACTCTCCTGCATGTATACAAACTTTAGTGTAGTACTCCTTGAAGTGTTACCAACCTTGATAACATTAACTCTCCTGCATGTATACAAACTTTAGTGTAGTACTCCTTGAAGTGTTAACAACCTTGATAACATTAACTCTCCTGCATGTAAACTAACTTTAGTGTAGTACTCCTTGAAGTGTTAACAACTTGATAACATTAACTCTCCTGCATGTAAACTAACTTTAGTGTAGTACTCCTTGAAGTGTTAACAACTTGATAACACTAACTCTCCAGATGAAGAGTTAGGCTGATGTGCAACATATGGATATATTTATTATGGACGTTTCAGCATCCATTGACTTTATCAATACAAATTTTTGGACGTAACTTGAAGAGAGTCGAATTATATAGAAAAGCTCCATGACCAGTATGTTAGCATACCCTGCTGCATGACCAGTATGTTAGCATACTCTGCTGCATGACCAGTATGTTAGCATACTCTGCTGCATGACCAGTATGTTAGCATACTCTGCTCCATGACCAGTATGTTAGCATACTCTGCTGCATGACCAGTATGTTAGCATACTCTGCTCCATGACCAGTATGTTAGCATACCTGCTGCATGACCAGTATGTTAGCACACTCTGCTGCATGACCAGTATGTTAGCATACTCTGCTGCATGACCAGTATGTTAGCATACTCTGCTGCATGACCAGTATGTTAGCACACTCTGCTCCATGACCAGTATGTTAGCATACTCTGCTGCATGACCAGTATGTTAGCATACTCTGCTGCATGACCAGTATGTTAGCACACTCTGCTCCATGACCAGTATGTTAGCATACTCTGCTGCATGACCAGTATGTTAGCATACTCTGCTGCATGACCAGTATGTTAGCACACTCTGCTGCATGAGCAGTATGTTAGCATACTCTGCTGCATGACCAGTATGTTAGCACACTCTGCTCCATGACCAGTATGTTAGCATACTCTGCTGCATGACCAGTATGTTAGCATACTCTGCTGCATGACCAGTATGTTAGCACACTCTGCTCCATGACCAGTATGTTAGCATACTCTGCTGCATGACCAGTATGTTAGCACACTCTGCTCCATGACCAGTATGTTAGCATACTCTGCTGCATGACCAGTATGTTAGCATACTCTGCTCCATGACCAGTATGTTAGCATACTCTGCTGCATGACCAGTATGTTAGCACACTCTGCTCCATGACCAGTATGTTAGCATACTCTGCTGCATGACCAGTATGTTAGCACACTCTGCTCCATGACCAGTATGTTAGCATACTCTGCTGCATGACCAGTATGTTAGCATACTCTTCTCCTTGACCAGTATGTTAGCATACTCTGCTCCATGAGCAGTATGTTAGCATACTCTTCTCCATGACCAGTATGTTAGCATACTCTGCTCCATGACCAGTATGTTAGCATACTCTTCTCCATGACCAGTATGTTAGCATACTCTGTTCCATGACCAGTATGTTAGCATACTCTGCTCAATGACCAGAATGTTAGCATACTCTGCTCCATGACCAGCATGTTAGCGGACTCTGCTCTCTGGTCAGTATGTCCGTGTTTTCTTCACTTTTGTCGAGATGTTCTTGATCTATGGTGCAGGGTAGTAATTACCCCTGGATCTTCCCACTGCCCCGTTGGGGGTGGTGGAAAGATTCAGGAGAAGCATTGAGAAAAAAGGGACTATAGTGGGACTGAAGGGTGGCATCAGAACCATGGGAATGTATGTTTTAGAAGATCTATTTGACAAATCAAAGCCATAAACACTTTGTGAAAAAATTAATTTACCTGTATGAATCTCATTAGATACACACTAGTAAATGGTAACAAAGGTAATTATTATTTATGAAAGTTACATAGACAAGTAGGAATTTTGGGACACCTAGGTCACAAAAAATGTCCCTCTTCGATACCTACAACTGTCATGTCCACAAGTTGCTCTAGACCTATATTAATTGCAAATGAAATATTCATCACCAGGAATTCTGGTAAACATTATAATAAGTTTGTAGACTGTATATTAAAATTAATAAATAATTACATATACACATTTATGTAACAGAAGGAGAATTTATAATCATAACACTCACCAATTAGTCTGGAGATTACTGTGTGTCATGTACAGAATCCCCCCTGTCTAAGTTTCTGAAAAAATTACTGGCCAGAATTCTAAACATAATCATAGACATCTTATCTGAGGTTCCTGGAGCTGTCCTGTCCATCTGCTTAATGCTCACATTATGCAGGACTGCAATTCCAACAATTTCGCTCCTATTTGAGAGGTTTTAAGCCCAATATAACCCCTAGAGCGACAAAATTATGCACATTACATTAGAGGTCCTGTACCACATTCAAAAAACAATGGTGTCTCCTCCCTGCTCCTCAGTGCAGGCGCAGAGCTTCCCTCTCGATTCTCGTCTTTTAAAAATACACTTTAGGGCAAAGTAATGTACTAATCAGGTATATTTGCATTATAAAATTACACAGCATAATTTTTAGGGAATTATTTTCCACACACTTAATAACACAAATGCTTCACAACGATTAAAATTGAAGTAGAGTTATACACAAAAGCATAGTTTTATTTTATTTTGTGATCTGAAGTCAGAGTTAAAAACGTTAGGACGTACGTCACACTGCACACCAACCAGACCAGACAGCAGATGACGTGGGTCCTGGTGATGATCAGATTGTCACGTCTGTAAGAGCCAAGATTTTGTACACACTGCAAGTTATTTTCAGGGGACACTTGACCCTTCTCCGCGCGGAGTAAAAAAAATCGAAAAAATATGAAAATTGAGCTATTCTTACCAAAAAATAACTGAACTTTCTGGCTACACTCTGGTATAATTATTCTCATTATACCTTGTTTCTAAAAGGAATTATAGTCATTTATAACATGTTTGGTGACAGCGCATTGCCTAGCAAACGCGGCATTTTTTTCCCTAGTTTGTTATCGTTTTTTTATATCTTTATGTCTAATATAATACAAACTCTCCATCTGAGAGTATGTCAGAGTGGGTGGAGCTAATGTGGTCAAGGAACCAATCAGGAACCTCCCCTGGGAATAGTGCCCAAGATGGTCGACACTCACCAGCCAACAAAATATTCCATACCCACGCTGATATCAATTATAAGCTTATTTATCTATCACAATTGATCTAATATGACATAAGGCGATATAATAATAGCATAGAAACATAAAAAGTACACCAGAAGAAGTAATATATAGCATAATATGACACCCAGAAGGCGAAAAAATTCTAAAGATATTTCCCATCATGATCTTATACCCATTCTCTAGTCACTATGATGAGAGTAAATGGAGATTTACAATGGTTAACTGTAATAAACACTCGTAGGTTACGGAAAAAGTGTAAAGAAAGCGAATTTTTTGGGAAAAAAATCCCCCGCGCACCTGGGGGCGCCGCGCGTTTCGGCCTATTTCTCGGAAGTAAGTTATTTAACTATTTGGGGGCAATCCATCCTTATTTATGAATGAATTGACTTGATTTTAACAACAAATATAGAAGAATTATTGCTTTACAAGTTGTAATGAACCTTTCTGAAGTATCCCAAATATTTTTATATTTGTGTGTGCAGCAAGACCAACATCTTCGAAATTGTCAAAAAAAGTTATAAACTTTATTTTTTTTAGCATGAAAATAAGGTTTATTTTAGAATTGGTACCATTAGCAATGATGGAATTAGAAGTGTTCTATCAGCAGCAAGTGTCAAAACCAATTTTCCAAGTATCACTGAGTACAGGTTCGCTGCCAAATGTAATTTTTAGTAAATTTTGCATATTTCATTTCCTTTTAGGCCGATATTTTTGAAATCTTAGCAGAGCATGTTTGATATAAGCTTCTAATAGTACACCAAAAATGAACGTAATCGGTTGACAAATAAAGAAGTGGAGTATTTATGAACCGTGGCCCCTTCAGTCTTGTAATGCACATATCTATAAAATGTGCACCAAGAACATCCACCTCATTAAAATTGTGAAGATAATGAAGTTACAGATTAAATGGAAATTTATCCTTTCATATTGTTAAAAAAAAATATTATTTTTTATTTCTGAAATAAATAAACTTGTTTATAGTGTTAGATTAGTTATTATGTTGAATTTGTCACAAGTTTAATACCAAAAAAGAGATGTATTCATATATGTGTGTAGGGGTGCTAAGGATGTCACCTGAGAGCCAAGGGGGCGGCAGCCTGAAAAAAAACTTAAGAGCCACTGTTCTAGGGTCATAATCCCCGTGGCCTCTGTTCCTGCCACGTCGCTGTACTCTCCTCCAGGGCAAGTTGATTATGTGGTTTAGCTAAGGGATACCCACATACAGTCTCCAGCGTGAATTATCGTAGTTTTTTCTTTGCCAGAAGTGTAGAAATGTATCAGTGAACTTATAAAGTGCATCTCTTTAATACTTGCAACTAATCTAGGGAAAAAAATAGTATCCACTGAGCAAAAAACAAGGAAAGAAGTGTGCATGGAACGTGGTGCAATACTTACACGAGGTCAGCATATAACATGGTGCCATACTTACACGAGGTTAGCATATAACATGGTGCCATACTTACACGAGGTCAGCATATAAC
Organism: Cherax quadricarinatus; assembly: GCF_038502225.1. Lineage (NCBI taxonomy): Eukaryota > Metazoa > Arthropoda > Malacostraca > Decapoda > Parastacidae > Cherax > Cherax quadricarinatus. Next base: position 164,813 of record NW_027195419.1, on the reverse strand, counting down.
ATGGTGCCATACTTACACGAGGTTAGCATATAACATGGTGCCATACTTACACGAGGTCAGCATATAAAATGGTGATATACTTACACGAGGTTAGCATATAACATGGTGCCATACTTACACGAGGTCAGCATATAACTTGGTGCCATACACGAGATCAGCATATAACATGGTGGCATATAACATGGTGCTATAATTACAGGAGGTCAGCATATAACATTGTGCCATACTTACACGAGGTCAGCATATAACATGGTGCCATACTTACACAAGGACAGCATATAACATGGTGCCATACTTACACGAGGTCAGCATATAACATGGTGCCATACTTACACTAGGTCAGCATATAACATGGTGCCATACTTACACGAGGTCAGCATATAACATGGTGCCATACTTACACGAGGTCAGCACATAACATGGTGCCATACTTACACGAAGTCAACATATTACACGGTGTCATGCTTACACGAGGTCAGCATATAACATTGTGCCATACTTACACGAGGTCAGCATATAACATTGTGCCATACTTACACGAGGTCAGCATATAAAATGGTGCCATACTTACACGACGTCAGCATATAACATTGTGCCATACTTACACGAGGTCAGCATATAACATGGTGCCATACATACACGAGGTCAGCATATAACATGGTGCCATACTTACACGAGGTCAGCATATAACATGGTGCCATACTTACACGAGGTCAGCATATAACATGGTGCCATACTTACACGAGGTCAGCATATAACATGGTGCCATACTTACACGAGGTCAGCATATAACATGGTGCCATACTTACACGAGGTCAGCATATAACATGGTGCCATACTTACACAAGGTCAGCATATAACATGGTGCCATACTTACACGAGGTCAGCATATAACATGGTGCCATACTTACAAAAGGTCAACATATAACATGGTGCCATACTTACACAAGGTCAACATACAACATTGTGCCATACTTACACAAGGTCAGCATATAACATGGTGCCTTACTTACACAAGGTCAACATATAACATGGTGCCATACTTACGCAAGGTCAGCATATAACATGGTGCCATACTTACACGAGGTCAACATATAACATGGTGCCATAATTACACAAGGTCAACGTATAACATGGTGCCATACTTACACGAGGTCAGCATATAACATGGTGCCATACTTACACGAGGTCAGCATATAACATGGTGCCATACTTACACGAGGTCAGCATATAACATGGTGCCATATTTACACGAGGTCAGCATATAACATGGTGTCATACTTACACGAGGTCAGCATATAGCATGGTAACATACTTACACGAGGTCAACATATAACTTGGTGCCATACTTACACAAGGTCAGCATATAACATGGTGCCATACTTACACGAGGTCAGCATATAACATGGTGCCATACTTACACGAGGTCAGTATATAACATGGTGCCATACTTACACGAGGTCAGCATATAACATGGTGCCATACTTACACGAGGTCAGCATATAACATGGTGCCATACTTACACGAGGTCAGCATATAACATGGTGCCATACTTACACGAGGTCAACTATAAGCCTAAAGTGCCTCGTGAAATAATTAACATAGTTTAATTTATGTGAGAGGAAAGAAAGTCTCTCTGAAAATATAGCAATATACATAGTGATACCATGTATATCATAGTGGTGCCTAGTGTATAGATAAGACACTCTATGTTGTGGTGTTAAATAATACAGTATTCTCCAGAAATGCGTCGAGTGGATAACACGTCTTGTAGTCAGTTGCCAGGAGTCGTCAGGACGCTCTAGCATGAGCCAGTAATTTAATAAACTCTATGTACTTTCTGTGTAGTCTGCAGAAAGAGTAAGAGACGAAGTCATGCTTTGATTTCATGCAATCTCTGTGGTGGTATATACCTTGGTAATAAATACCGACAAGTTGGTTTAGAAAGACACGTAAACAGACACTATGACGTATGTATTAGAAAACGTTTCGGTCCTGGGACCTTGATCACTTTATATATAGGCGGAGAGTGAGGAATGAGACACAACTCGTTCTCACTGAACCAGACCTCAGACACCGACGGTACCTAGAAGACTCACTAATCACCGTCACCGACACAATACAATGTAACATTGGCAACCACAAAATTTCTAAAACATTGGCATACATGATACTTAAGTAGCACCAACCCAACAACAGAGGAGTCACATGATCTCATCGTCTACCCGTCTTCATCCCAACATGGCATTCTTCAGGTCACCGTGCGTCACTCACACCTCACTCTTCAGGTCACCATGCCCCACTCACAGCACACTCTTCAGGTCACCGTGCGTCACTCACACCTCACTCTTCAGGTCACCATGCCCCACTCACAGCACACTCTTCAGGTCACCGTGCGTCACTCACACCTCACTCTTCAGGTCACCATGCATCACTCACACCACACTCTTCATGTCACCATGCCCCACTCACAGCACACTCTTCAGGTCACTATCCCCAACTCACACCTCACTCTTCAGGTCACCATGCATCACTCACACCACACTCTTCAGGTCACCATGCCCCACTCACAGCACACTCTTCAGGTCACCATGCCCAACTCACACCTCACTCTTCAGGTCACCATGTATCACTCACACCTCACTCTTCAGGTCACCATGCATCACTCACACCTCACTCTTCAGGTCACCATGCAGCACTCACACCTCATTCTTCAGGTCACCATGTGTCACTCACACCTCACTCTTCAGGTCACCATGCATCACTCACACCTCACTCTTCAGGTCATCATGCATCACTCACACCACACTCTTCAGGTCACCATGCCCCACTCACAGCACACTCTTCAGGTCACTATCCCCAACTCACACCTCATTCTTCAGGTCACCGTGCATCACTCACACCACACTCTTCAGGTCACCATGCCCCACTCACAGCACACTCTTCAGGTCACCATGCCCAACTCACAACACACTCTTCAGGTCACCATGAGCCACTCACACCTCACTCTTCAGGTCACCATGCGTCAGTCACACCACACTCTTCAGGTCACCATGTGCTGCTCACACCTCACTCTTCAGGTCACCATGCATCACTCACACCTCACTCTTCAGGTCACCATGTGCCACTCACACACCACTCTTCAGGTCACCATGCATCACTCACACCTCACTCTTCAGGTCACCATGCATCAATCACACCTCACTCTTCAGGTCACCATGCAGCACTCACACCTTATTCTTCAGGTCACCATGTGTCACTCACACCTCACTCTTCAGGTCACCATGCATCACTCACACCTCACTCTTCAGGTCACCATGTGCCACTCACACTCAACTCTTCAGGTCACCATGCATCACTCACACCTCACTCTTCAGGTCACCATGCATCACTCACACCTCACTCAGGTCACTATGCATCACTCACACCTCACTCAGGTCACCATGCATCACTCACACCTCACTCAGGTCACTATGCATCACTCACACCTCACTCAGGTCACCATGCATCACTCACACCTCACTCAGGTCACTATGCATCACTCACACCTCACTCAGGTCACCATGCATCACTCACACCTCACTCAGGTCACTATGCATCACTCACACCTCACTCAGGTCACCATGCATCACTCACACCTCACTCAGGTCACTATGCATCACTCACACCTCACTCAGGTCACCATGCATCATTCACACCTCACTCAGGTCACCATGCATCACTCACACCTCACTCAGGTCACTATGCATCACTCACACCTCACTCAGGTCACCATGCATCACTCACACCTCACTCAGGTCACTATGCATCACTCACACCTCACTCAGGTCACCATGCATCACTCACACCTCACTCAGGTCACTATGCATCACTCACACCTCACTCAGGTCACCATGCATCACTCACACCTCACTCAGGTCACTATGCATCACTCACACCTCACTCAGGTCACCATGCATCATTCACACCTCACTCAGGTCACCATGCATCACTCACATCTCACTCAGGTCACTATGCATCACTCACACCTCAGGTCACTATGCATCACTCACACCTCACTCAGGTCACTATGCATCACTCACACCTCACTCAGGTCACTATGCATCACTCACACCTCACTCAGGTCACCATGCATCACTCACACCTCACTCAGGTCACCATACATCACTCACACCTCACTCAGGTCACTATGCATCACTCACACCTCACTCAGGTCACTATGCATCACTCACACCTCACTCAGGTCACCATGCATCACTCACACCTCACTCAGGTCACCATGCATCACTCACACCTCACTCAGGTCACCATGCATCACTCACACCTCACTCAGGTCACCATGCATCACTCACACCTCACTCAGGTCACAATGCATCACTCACACCTCACTCAGGTCACTATGCATCACTCACACCTCTCTCAGGTCACAATGCATCACTCACACCTCACTCTTCAGGTCACCATGCATCACTCACACCTCACTCTTCAGGTCACCATGCATCACTCACACCTCACTCAGGTCACTATGCATCACTCACACCTCACTCAGGTCACCATGCATCACTCACACCTCACTCAGGTCACAATGCATCACTCACACCTCACTCTTCAGGTCACCATGCATCACTCACACCTCACTCTTCAGGTCACCATGCATCACTCACACCTCACTCAGGTCATTATGCATCACTCACACCTCACTCAGGTCACCATGCATCACTCACACCTCACTCAGGTCACCATGCATCACTCACACCTCACTCAGGTCACAATGCATCACTCACACCTCACTCAGGACACTATGCATCACTCACACCTCACTCAGGTCACTATGCATCACTCACACCTCACTCAGGTCACCATGCATCACTCACACCTCACTCAGGTCACTATGCATCACTCACACCTCACTCAGGTCACTATGCATCACTCACACCTCACTCAGGTCACCATGCATCACTCACACCTCACTCAGGTCACCAAGCATCACTCACACCTCACTCAGGTCACTATGCATCACTCACACCTCACTCAGGTCACCATGCATCACTCACACCTCACTCAGGTCACCATGCATCACTCACACCTCACTCAGGTCACCATGCATCACTCACACCTCACTCAGGTCACCATGCATCACTCACACCTCACTCAGGTCACCATGCATCACTCACACCTCACTCAGGTCACCATGCATCACTCACACCTCACTCAGGTCACCATGCGTCACTCACACCTCACTCAGGTCACCATGCATCATTCACACCTCACTCTTCAGGTCACCATGCATCACTCACACCTCACTCAGGTCACCATGCATCATTCACACCTCACTCAGGTCACCATGCATCACTCACACCTCACTCAGGTCACCATGCGTCACTCACACCTCACTCAGGTCACCATGCGTCACTCACACCTCACTCAGGTCACCATGCATCACTCACACCTCACTCAGGTCACCATGCGTCACTCACACCTCACTCAGGTCACCATGCGTCACTCACACCTCACTCAGGTCACCATGCGTCACTCACACCTCACTCAGGTCACCATGCATCATTCACACCTCACTCACTCAGGTCACCATGCGTCACTCACACCTCACTCAGGTCACCATGCATCACTCACACCTCACTCTTCAGGTCACCATGCATCACTCACACCTCACTCAGGTCACCATGCATCATTCACACCTCACTCTTCAGGTCACCATGCATCATTCACACCTCACTCTTCAGGTCACCATGCATCATTCACACCTCACTCTTCAGGTCACCATGCGTCACTCACACCTCACTCAGGTCACCATGCATCACTCACACCTCACTCTTCAGGTCACCATGCATCACTCACACCTCACTCAGGTCACCATGCATCATTCACACCTCACTCTTCAGGTCACCATGCATCACTCACACCTCATTCTTCAGGTCACCATGTGTCACTCACACCTCACTCTTCAGGTCACCATGCATCACTCACACCTCACTCAGGTCACCATGCATCATTCACACCTCACTCAGGTCACCATGCATCATTCACACCTCACTCTTCAGGTCACCATGCAGCACTCACACCTCATTCTTCAGGTCACCATGTGTCACTCACACCTCACTCTTCAGGTCACCATGCATCACTCACACCTCACTCTTCAGGTCACCATGTGCCACTCACACTCAACTCTTCAGGTCACCATGCATCACTCACACCTCACTCTTCAGGTCACCATGCATCACTCACACCTCACTCAGGTCACTATGCATCACTCACACCTCAGGTCACCATGCATCACTCACACCTCACTCAGGTCACCATGCATCACTCACACCTCAGGTCACCATGCATCACTCACACCTCACTCTCCGCCTATATATAATGTCTTTCCATCTGTGTATGTTAGATGGGAAGGGCCCGGCCCGGGAGAATACCGGCGAAGCTTTAACAACAACATCTGTATGTTAGAAGTGATCAAGGTCCCAGGACCGAATCTTTAACAACAACATCTGTATGTTAGAAGTGATCAAGGTCCCAGGACCGAATCTTTAACAACAACATCTGTATGTTAGAAGTGATCAAGGTCCCAGGACCGAATCTTTAACAACAACATCTGTATGTTAGAAGTGATCAAGGTCCCAGGACCGAATCTTTAACAACAACATCTGTATGTTAGAAGTGATCAAGGTCCCAGGACCGAATCTTTAACAACAACATCTGTATGTTAGAAGTGATCAAGGTCCCAGGACCGAATCTTTAACAACAACATCTGTATGTTAGAAGTGATCAAGGTCCCAGGACCGAATCTTTAACAACAACATCTGTATGTTAGAAGTGATCAAGGTCCCAGGACCGAATCTTTAACAACAACATCTGTATGTTAGAAGTGATCAAGGTCCCAGGACCGAATCTTTAACAACAACATCTGTATGTTAGAAGTGATCAAGGTCCCAGGACCGAATCTTTAACAACAACATCTGTATGTTAGAAGTGATCAAGGTCCCAGGACCGAATCTTTAACAACAACATCTGTATGTTAGAAGTGATCAAGGTCCCAGGACCGAATCTTTAACAACAACATCTGTATGTTAGAAGTGATCAAGGTCCCAGGACCGAATCTTTAACAACAACATCTGTATGTTAGAAGTGATCAAGGTCCCAGGACCGAATCTTTAACAACAACATCTGTATGTTAGAAGTGATCAAGGTCCCAGGACCGAATCTTTAACAACAACATTTGTATGTTAGAAGTGATCAAGGTCCCAGGACCGAATCTTTAACAACAACATCTGTATGTTAGAAGTGATCAAGGTCCCAGGACCGAATCTTTAACAACAACATTTGTATGTTAGAAGTGATCAAGGTCCCAGGACCGAATCTTTAACAACAACATCTGTATGTTAGAAGTGATCAAGGTCCCAGGACCGAATCTTTAACAACAACATCTGTATGTTAGAAGTGATCAAGGTCCCAGGACCGAATCTTTAACAACAACATCTGTATGTTAGAAGTGATCAAGGTCCCAGGACCGAATCTTTAACAACAACATCTGTATGTTAGAAGTGATCAAGGTCCCAGGACCGAATCTTTAACAACAACATCTGTATGTTAGAAGTGATCAAGGTCCCAGGACCGAATCTTTAACAACAACATCTGTATGTTAGAAGTGATCAAGGTCCCAGGACCGAATCTTTAACAACAACATCTGTATGTTAGAAGTGATCAAGGTCCCAGGACCGAATCTTTAACAACAACATCTGTATGTTAGAAGTGATCAAGGTCCCAGGACCGAATCTTTAACAACAACATCTGTATGTTAGAAGTGATCAAGGTCCCAGGACCGAATCTTTAACAACAACATCTGTATGTTAGAAGTGATCAAGGTCCCAGGACCGAATCTTTAACAACAACATCTGTATGTTAGAAGTGATCAAGGTCCCAGGACCGAATCTTTAACAACAACATCTGTATGTTAGAAGTGATCAAGGTCCCAGGACCGAATCTTTAACAACAACATCTGTATGTTAGAAGTGATCAAGGTCCCAGGACCGAATCTTTAACAACAACATCTGTATGTTAGAAGTGATCAAGGTCCCAGGACCGAATCTTTAACAACAACATCTGTATGTTAGAAGTGATCAAGGTCCCAGGACCGAATCTTTAACAACAACATCTGTATGTTAGAAGTGATCAAGGTCCCAGGACCGAATCTTTAACAACAACATCTGTATGTTAGAAGTGATCAAGGTCCCAGGACCGAATCTTTAACAACAACATCTGTATGTTAGAAGTGATCAAGGTCCCAGGACCGAATCTTTAACAACAACATCTGTATGTTAGAAGTGATCAAGGTCCCAGGACCGAATCTTTAACAACAACATCTGTATGTTAGAAGTGATCAAGGTCCCAGGACCGAATCTTTAACAACAACATCTGTATGTTAGAAGTGATCAAGGTCCCAGGACCGAATCTTTAACAACAACATCTGTATGTTAGAAGTGATCAAGGTCCCAGGACCGAATCTTTAACAACAACATCTGACAAGGTCCCAGGACCGAATCTTTAACAACAACATCTGTATGTTAGAAGTGATCAAGGTCCCAGGACCGAATCTTTAACAACAACATCTGTATGTTAGAAGTGATCAAGGTCCCAGGACCGAATCTTTAACAACAACATCTGTATGTTAGAAGTGATCAAGGTCCCAGGACCGAATCTTTAACAACAACATCTGTATGTTAGAAGTGATCAAGGTCCCAGGACCGAATCTTTAACAACAACATCTGTATGTTAGAAGTGATCAAGGTCCCAGGACCGAATCTTTAACAACAACATCTGTATGTTAGAAGTGATCAAGGTCCCAGGACCGAATCTTTAACAACAACATCTGTATGTTAGAAGTGATCAAGGTCCCAGGACCGAATCTTTAACAACAACATCTGTATGTTAGAAGTGATCAAGGTCCCAGGACCGAATCTTTAACAACAATGTTAGAAGTGATCAAGGTCCCAGGACCGAATCTTTAACAACAACATCTGTATGTTAGAAGTGATCAAGGTCCCAGGACCGAATCTTTAACAACAACATCTGTATGTTAGAAGTGATCAAGGTCCCAGGACCGAATCTTTAACAACAACATCTGTATGTTAGAAGTGATCAAGGTCCCAGGACCGAATCTTTAACAACATCTGTATGTTAGAAGTGATCAAGGTCCCAGGACCGAGACGTATTCTAATAAATAAATTGTAGTGTTTGCTTACGTGTCTTTCTAAACCAATCTCTGTGGTAAATGGCCCCAAGGGTCATGCACGAACTTTAAACCATCACTCACTATTTATAAAATAATAAAAACAGTCTTAAGTCTCCCTGAACGAGATGCACAAGTGGGAGAAAATTACATCCATGTTAAAAGATAAAAACCATAACAACAAAATAACTTTCTTAAAAAAACATGACAGTCTTGTATAACAGCTGGGAAAATAAAATGTGGGGTACGAAAGAGCTTGTCTTGGAGGACAGTGCACCAGAGGGCACTGGTGTTCTCTTGGAAGACAGTGCACCAGAGGGTGCTGGTGTTGTCTTGTAGGACAGGGCACCAGAGGGCACTGGTGTTCTCTTGGAGGACAGGGCACCAGAGGGCACTGGTGTTGTCTTGGAGGACAGTGCACCAGAGGGTGCTGGTGTTGTCTTGGAGGACAGTGCACCAGAGGGTGCTGGTGTTGTCTTGGAGGACAGTGCACCAGAGGGTGCTGGTGTTGTCTTGGAGGACAGTGCACCAGAGGGTGCTGGTGTTGTCTTGGAGGACAGTGCACCAGAGGGTGCTGGTGTTGTCCTGGAGGACAGTGCACCAGAGGGTGCTGGTGTTGTCCTGGAGGACAGTGCACCAGAGGGTGCTGGTGTTGTCCTGGAGGACAGTGCACCAGAGGGTGCTGGTGTTGTCCTGGAGGACAGTGCACCAGAGGGTGCTGGTGTTGTCCTGGAGGACAGTGCACCAGAGGGTGCTGGTGTTGTCCTGGAGGACAGTGCACCAGAGGGTGCTGGTGTTGTCCTGGAGGACAGTGCACCAGAGGGTGCTGGTGTTGTCCTGGAGGACAGTGCACCAGAGGGTGCTGGTGTTGTCCTGGAGGACAGTGCACCAGAGGGTGCTGGTGTTGTCCTGGAGGACAGTGCACCAGAGGGTGCTGGTGTTGTCCTGGAGGACAGTGCACCAGAGGGTGCTGGTGTTGTCCTGAAGGACAGTGCACCAGAGGGTGCTGGTGTTGTCCTGGAGACAGTGCACCAGAGGGTGCTGGTGTTGAGGAGCAGTGCACCAGAGGGTGCTGGTGTTGCCCTGGAGAGCAGTGCACCAGAGGGTGCTGGTGTTGCCCTGGAGAGCAGTGCACCAGAGGGTGCTGCTGTTGCCCTGGAGAGCAGTGCACCAGAGGGTGCTGCTGTTGCCCTGGACAGCAGTGCACCAGAGGGTGCTGCTGTTGCCCTGGACAGCAGTGCACCAGAGGGTGCTGCTGTTGGCCTGGACAGCAGTGCACCAGAGGGTGCTGGTGTTGCCCTGGAAGACAGTGCACCAGAGGGTGCTGCTGTTGCCCTGGACAGCAGTGCACCAGAGGGTGCTGGTGTTGCCCTGGAGAGCAGTGCACCAGAGGGTGCTGGTGTTGCCCTGGAGAGCAGTGCACCAGAGGGTGCTGGTGTTGCCCTGGAGAGCAGTGCACCAGAGGGTGCTGGTGTTGCCCTGGAGAGCAGTGCACCAGAGGGTGCTGGTGTTGCCCTGGAGAGCAGTGCACCAGAGAGTGCTGGTGTTGCCCTGGAAGACAGTGCACCAGAGGGTGCTGGTGTTGTCCTGGAGGACAGTGCACCAGAGGGTGCTGGTGTTGTACTGGAAGACAGTGCACCAGAGGGTGCTGGTGTTGTCCTGGAAGACAGTGCACCAGAGGGTGCTGGTGTTGTCCTGAAGGACAGTGCACCAGAGGGTGCTTTGTTGTCCTGAAGGACAGTGCACCAGAGGGTGCTGGTGTTGTCCTGGAAGACAGTGCACCAGAGGGTGCTGGTGTTATCCTGGAGGAGAGTGCAGCAGAGGGTGCTGGTGTTGTCCTGGAGAACAGTGCACCACAGGGTGCTGGTGTTGTCCTGGAGACAGTGCACCAGAGGGTGCTGGTGTTGTCCTGGAGAGCAGTGCACCAGAGGGTGCTGGTGTTGTCCTGGAAGACAGTGCACCAGAGGGTGCTGGTGTTGTCCTGGAGAACAGTGCACCAGAGGGTGCTGGTGTTGTCCTGGAGGACAGTGCACCAGAGGGTGCTGGTGTTGTCGTGGAAGACAGTGCACCAGAGGGTGCTGGTGTTGTCCTGGACGACAGTGCACCAGAGGGTGCTGGTGTTGTCTTGGAGGACAGTGCACCAGAGGGAGCTGGTGTTGTCCTGGAGGACAGTGCACCAGAGGGTGCTTTGTTGTCCTGAAGGACAGTGCACCAGAGGGTGCTGGTGTTGTCCTGGAAGACAGTGCACCAGAGGGTGCTGGTGTTATACTGGAGGAGAGTGCACCAGAGGGTGCTGGTGTTGTTCTGGAGAACAGTGCACAATAGGGTGCTGGTGTTGTTCTGGCAGACAGTGCACCAGAGGGTGCTGGTGTTGTCCTGGAAGACAGTGCACCAGAGGGTGCTGGTGTTGTCCTGGAGAACAGTGCACCACAGGGTGCTGGTGTTGTCCTGGAATAGAGTGCACCAGAGGGTGCTGTTGTTGTCCTGGAAGACAGTGCAACAGAGGGTGCTGGTGTTGTTCTGGCATACAGTGCACCAGAGGGTGCTGGTGTTGTCCTGTAAGACAGTGCACAAGAGGGTGGTGGTGTTGTCCAGGAAGACAGTGCACCAGAGGGTGCTCGTGTTGTCCTGCAAGAGAGTACACCAGAGGGTGCTGGTGTTATCCTAGAGGACAGCGCACCAGAGGGTGCTGGTGTTGTCTTGGAGGACAGTGCACCAGAGGGTGCTGGTGTTGTCCTGGAGGACAGTGCACGAGAAGGAGCTGGTGTTGTACTGGAAGACAGTGCACAAAAGGGTGGTAGTGTTGTCCTGGAGGACAGTGCACGAGAAGGAGCTGGTGTTGTCTTGGAGGACAGTGTACCAGAGAGTGCTGGCGTTGTCATGGAGGACAGTGCACTAGATGGGGCTTCTGTTGGCCTCGAGGACAGTGCAACAGAGGGTCTTGATGTTGTAATGGAGGAGAGTGCACCACAGGGTGCTGGTGTTATCTTGGAGGACAGTGCACCAGAGTGTGTTGATTTTCTCTTGGAGGACAGAGCACAAGAAGGTGCTTTTGTTGTCCTGGAAGACAGTGCACCAGAGGGTGCTGATGTTGCCCTGGAAGAGAGTGCACCTGAGTGCTGGTGTTGTTCTGGAGGGCAGTGCACCAGAGGGTGCTGGTGTTGTCCTGGAAGACAGTGCACCAGAGGGTGCTGGTGTTGTCCTGGAAGACAGTGCACAAGAGGGTGCTGGTGTTGTCCTGGAAGACAGTGCACTTAAGGGTGCTGATGTTATCCTGGAGGACAGTGCACCAGAGGGTGCTGGTGTTGTCTTGGAGGACAGTGCACCAGAGGGAGCTTATGTTGTCCTGGAGGAATGTGCACCAGAGGGTGCTGGTGTTGTCCTGGAAGACAGTGCACCAGAGGGTGCTTGTGTTGTCCTGGAGGATTGTGCACCAGAGAGTGCTGGTGTTGTCCTGGAAGAGAGTGCACCTGAGGGTGCTGGTGTTGTCCTGGAAGACAGTGCACCAGAGGGTGCTGGTGTTGTCCTGGAGGACAGAGCACCAGAGGGTGCTGGTGTTGTCCTGGAGGACAGTGCACCAGAGGGCACTGGTGTTCTCTTGGAGGACAGTGCACCAGAGGGTGCTGGTGTTGTCCTGGAGGACAGTGCACCAGAGGGTGCTGGTGTTGTCCTGGAGGACAGTGCACCAGAGGGTGCTGGTGTTGTCCTGGAGGACAGTGCACCAGAGGGTGCTTTGTTGTCCTGAAGGACAGTGCACCAGAGGGTGCTGGTGTTGTCCTGAAGGACAGTGCACCAGAGGGTGCTTTGTTGTCCTGAAGGACAGTGCACCAGAGGGTGCTGGTGTTGTCCTGGAGGACAGTGCACCAGAGGGTGCTGGTGTTGTCCTGGAGGACAGTGCACCAGAGGGTGCTGGTCTTGTCCTGGAAAACAGTGCACCAGAGGGTGCTGGTGTTGTCTTGGACGAGAGTGCACCAGAGGGTGCTGGTGTTGTCCTGGAAGAAAGTGCACCAGAGGGTGCTGGTGTTGTCCTGGAAGACAGTGCACCAGAGGGTGCTGGTGTTGTCCTGGAGGACAGTGCACCAGAGGGTGCTGGTGTTGTCCTGGAAGACAGTGCACCAGAGGGTGCTGGTGTTGTCTTGGAGGACAGTGCACCAGAGGGTGCTGGTGTTCTCCTGGAAGACAGTGCACCAGAGGGTGCTGGTGTTGTCCTGGAAGAGAGTGCACCTGAGAGTGCTGGTGTTGTTCTGGAGGACAGTGCACAAGAGGGTGCTGGTGTTGTCCTGGAAGACAGTGCACCAGAGGGTGCTGGTGTTGTCCTGGAGGACAGTGCACCAGAGGGTGCTGGTGTTGTCCTGGAAGACAGTGCACCAGAGGAAGCTGGTGTTGTCCTGGAAGAAAGAGCACCAGAGAGTGCTGGTGTTGTCCTGAAGGACAGTGCACCAGAGGGTGCTGGTGTTGTCCTGGAGGACAGTGCACCAGAGCGTGCTGGTGTTGTCCTGGAAGACAGTGCACCAGAGGGTGCTGGTGTTGTCCTGGAGGAGAGTGCACCAGAGGGTGCTGGTGTTGTCGTAGAAGACAGTGCACCAGAGGGTGCTGGTGTTGTCCTGGAGAGACAGTGCACCAGAGGGTGCTGGTGTTGCCCTGGAAGACAGTGCACCAGAGGGTGCTGGTGTTGCCCTGGAGAGCAGTGCACCAGAGGGTGCTGGTGTTGCCCTGGAGAGCAGTGCACCAGAGGGTGCTGGTGTTGCCCTGGAGAGCAGTGCACCAGAGGGTGCTGGTGTTGCCCTGGAGAGCAGTGCACCAGAGGGTGCTGGTGTTGCCCTGGAGAGCAGTGCACCAGAGGGTGCTGGTGTTGCCCTGGAGAGCAGTGCACCAGAGGGTGCTGGTGTTGCCCTGGAGAGCAGTGCACCAGAGGGTGCTGGTGTTGCCCTGGAGAGCAGTGCACCAGAGGGTGCTGGTGTTGTTGTCTGGAGAGCAGTGCACCAGAGGGTGCTGGTGTTGTCCTGGAAGACAGTGCACAAGAGGGTGCTGGTGTTGTCCAGGAAGACAGTGCACCAGAGGGTGCTCGTGTTGTCCTGCAAGAGAGTACACCAGAGGGTGCTGGTGTTGCCCTGGAGGACAGTGCACCAGAGGGTGCTGGTGTTGTCTTGGAGGACAGTGCACCAGAGGGTGCTGGTGTTGTACTGGAAGAGAGTGCACCTGAGGGTGCTGGTGTTGTCCTGGAAGACAGTGCACCAGAGGGTGGTGGTGTTGTCCTGGAGGACAGTGCACCAGAGGGTGCTGGTGTTGTCTTGGAGGACAGTGCACCAGAGAGTGCTGGCGTTGTCATGGAGGACAGCGCACTAGATGGGGCTTCTGTTGGCCTCGAGGACAGTGCAACAGAGGGTGCTTGATGTTGTCTTGGAGGAGAGTGCACCACAGGGTGCTGGTGTTATCTTGGAGGACAGTGCACCAGAGTGTGTTGATTTTCTCTTGGAGGACAGAGCACAAGAAGGTGCTTTTGTTGTCCTGGAAGACAGTGCACCAGAGGGTGCTGATGTTGCCCTGGAAGAGAGTGCACCTGAGTGCTGGTGTTGTTCTGGAGGGCAGTGCACCAGAGGGTGCTGGTGTTGTCCTGGAAGACAGTGCACCAGAGGGTGCTGGTGTTGTCCTGGAAGACAGTGCACAAGAGGGTGCTGGTGTTGTCCTGGAAGACAGTGCACTTAAGGGTGCTGATGTTATCCTGGAGGACAGTGCACCAGAGGGTGCTGGTGTTGTCCTGGAAGACAGTGCACCAGAGGGTGCTGGTGTTGTTCTGGAGGAAGTGCACAACAGGGTGCTGGTGTTGTCCTGGAAGACAGTGCACAAGAGGGTGCTGGTGTTGTCCTGGATGACAGTGCACCAGAGAGTGCTGGTGTTGTCCTGGAAGAGAGTGCACCTGAGGGTGCTGGTGTTGTCCTGGAAGACAGTGCACCAGAGGGTGCTGGTGTTGTCCTGGAGGACAGTGCACCAGAGGGTGCTGGTGTTGTTCTGGAGGACAGGGCACCAGAGGGTGCTGGTGTTGTCCTGGAAGAGAGTGCACCAGAGGGTGCTGGTGTTGTCCTGGAAGACAGTGCACCAGAGGGTGCTGGTGTTGTCCTGGAGGAGAGTGCACCATAGGGTGCTGGTGTTGTCCTGGAGGACAGTGCACCAGAGGGTGCTGGTGTTGTCCTGGAGAGTGCACCAAAGGGTGCTGGTGTTGTCCTGGAAGACAGTGCAGCAGAGGGTGCTGGTGTTGTCCTGGAGAACAGTGCACCACAGGGTGCTGGTGTTGTCCTGGAAGAGAGTGCACCAGAGTGTGCTGTTGTTGTCCTGGAGGACAGTGCACCAGATGGTGCTGTTGTTGTCCTGTAAGAGAGTGCACTTAAAGGTGCTGATGTTATCCTGGAGGACAGTGCACCAGAGGGTGCTGGTGTTGTCTTGGAGGACAGTGCACCAGAGGGAGCTGGTGTTGTCCTGGAGGACTGTGCACCAGAGGGTGCTGGTGCTGTTCTGGAGGACAGTGCACCAGAGGGTGCTGGTGTTGTCCTGGAAGACAATGCACCAGAGGGTGCTGGTGTTGTCCTGGAGGAGAGTGCACCAGAGGGTGCTGGTGTTGTCCTAGAAGACAGTGCACCAGAGGGTGCTGGTGTTGTCCTGGAGGACAGTGCACCAGAGGGTGCTGGTGTTGTCCTGGAAGACAGTGCACCAGAGGGTGCTGGTGTTGTCCTGGAGAACAGTGCACCACAGGGTGCTGGTGTTGTCCTGGAAGAGAGTGCACCAGAGAGTGCTGTTGTTGTCCTGGAAGACAGTGCACCAGAGGGTGCTCGTGTTGTCCTGGAGGACAGTGCACCAGAGGGTGCTGGTGTTGTCCTGTAAGACAGTGCACAAGAGGGTGGTGGTGTTGTCCAGGAAGACAGTGCACCAGAGGGTGCTCGTGTTGTCCTGCAAGAGAGTACACCAGAGGGTGCTGGTGTTATCCTAGAGGACAGTGCACCAGAGGGTGCTGGTGTTGTCTTGGAGGACAGTGCACCAGAGGGTGCTGGTGTTGTACTGGAAGAGAGTGCACCTGAGGGTGCTGGTGTTGTCCTGGAAGACAGTGCACAAGAGGGTGGTGGTGTTGTCCTGGAGGACAGTGCACGAGAAGGAGCTGGTGTTGTCTTGGAGGACAGTGTACCAGAGAGTGCTGGCGTTGTCATGGAGGACAGCGCACTAGATGGGGCTTCTGTTGGCCTCGAGGACAGTGCAACAGAGGGTCTTGATGTTGTAATGGAGGAGAGTGCACCACAGGGTGCTGGTGTTATCTTGGAGGACAGTGCACCAGAGTGTGTTGATTTTCTCTTGGAGGACAGAGCACAAGAAGGTGCTTTTGTTGTCCTGGAAGACAGTGCACCAGAGGGTGCTGATGTTGCCCTGGAAGAGAGTGCACCTGAGTGCTGGTGTTGTTCTGGAGGGCAGTGCACCAGAGGGTGCTGGTGTTGTCCTGGAAGACAGTGCACCAGAGGGTGCTGGTGTTGTCCTGGAAGACAGTGCACAACAGGGTGCTGGTGTTGTCCTGGAAGACAGTGCACTTAAGGGTGCTGATGTTATCCTGGAGGACAGTGCACCAGAGGGTGCTGGTGTTGTCTTGGAGGACAGTGCACCAGAGGGAGCTTCTGTTGTCCTGGAGGAATGTGCACCAGAGGGTGCTGGTGTTGTCCTGGAAGACAGTGCACAAGAGGGTGCTTGTGTTGTCCTTGAGGATTGTGCACCAGAGAGTGCTCGTGTTGTCCTGGAAGAGAGTGCACCTGAGGGTGCTGGTGTTGTCCTGGAAGACAGTGCACCAGAGGGTGCTGGTGTTGTCCTGGAGGACAGTGCACCAGAGGGTGCTGGTGTTGTTCTGGAGGACAGCGCACCAGAGGGTGCTGGTGTTATCCTGGAGGACAGTGCACCAGAGGGTGCTGGTGTTGTCCTGAAGGACAGTGCACCAGAGGGTGCTGGTGTTGTCCTGGAGGACAGTGCACCAGAGGGTGCTGGTGTTGTCTTGGAGGAGAGTGCACCAGAGGGTGCTGTGTTGTCCTGAAGGACAGTGCACCAGAGGGTGCTATGTTGTCCTGAAGGACAGTGCACCAGAGTGTGCCGTGTTGTCCTGAAGGACAGTGCACCAGAGGGTGCTGGTGTTGACCTGGAGGACAGTGCACCAGAGGGTGCTGCTGTTGTCTTGGAGGACAGTGCACCAGAGGGTGCTGGTCTTGTCCTGGAAAACAGTGCACCAGAGGGTGCTGGTGTTGTCTTGGACGAGAGTGCACCAGAGGGTGCTGGTGTTGTCCTGGAAGAAAGTGCACCAGAGGGTGCTGGTGTTGTCCTGGAAGACAGTGCACTAGAAGGTGCTGGTGTTGTCCTGGAGGACAGTGCACCATAGGGTGCTGGTATTGTCCTGGAAGACAGTGCACCAGAGGGTGCTGGTGTTGTCTTGGAGGACAGTGCACCAGAGGGTGTTGGTGTTCTCCTGGAAGACAGTGCACCAGAGGGTGCTGGTGTTGTCCTGGAAGAGAGTGCACCTGAGAGTGCTGGTGTTGTTCTGGAGGACAGTGCACAAGAGGGTGCTGGTGTTGTCCTGGCAGACAGTGCACCAGAGGGTGCTCATGTTGTCCAGGAGGACAGTGCACCAGAGGGTGCTGGTGTTGTCCTGGAAGACAGTGCACCAGAGGAAGCTGGTGTTGTCCTGGAAGAAAGAGCACCAGAGAGTGCTGGTGTTGTCCTGAAGGACAGTGCACCAGAGGGTGCTGGTGCTGTTCTGGAGGACAGTGCACCAGAGGGTGCTGGTGTTGTCCTGGAAGACAATGCACCAGAGGGTGCTGGTGTTGTCCTGGAGGAGAGTGCACCAGAGGGTGCTGGTGTTGTCCTGGAAGACAGTGCACCAGAGGGTGCCAGTGTTGTCCTGGAGGACAGTTCACCAGAGGGTGCTGGTGTTGTCCTGGAAGACAGTGCACCAGAGGGTGCTGGTGTTGTCCTGGAGAACAGTGCACCACAGGGTGCTGGTGTTGTCCTGGAAGAGAGTGCACCTGAGAGTGCTGGTGTTGTTCTGGAGAACAGTGCACAAGAGGGTGCTGGTGTTGTTCTGGCAGACAGTGCACCAGAGGGTGCTGATGTTGTCCAGGAGGACAGTGCACCAGAGGGTGCTGGTGTTGTCCTGGAAGACAGTGCACCAGAGGAAGCTGGTGTTGTCCTGGAAGAAAGAGCACCAGAGAGTGCTGGTGTTGTCCTGAAGGACAGTGCACCAGAGGGTGCTGGTGCTGTTCTGGAGGACAGTGCACCAGAGGGTGCTGGTGTTGTCCTGGAAGACAATGCACCAGAGGGTGCTGGTGTTGTCCTGGAGGAGAGTGCACCAGAGGGTGCTGGTGTTGTCCTAGAAGACAGTGCACCAGAGGGTGCCGGTGTTGTCCTGGAGGACAGTTCACCAGAGGGTGCTGGTGTTGTCCTGGAAGACAGTGCACCAGAGGGTGCTGGTGTTGTCCTGGAGAACAGTGCACCACAGGGTGCTGGTGTTGTCCTGGAAGAGAGTGCAACAGAGGGTGCTGTTGTTGTCCTGGAAGACAGTGCAACAGAGGGTGCTGGTGTTGTCCTGGAGGACAGTGCACCAGAGGGTGCTGGTGTTGTCCTGTAAGACAGTGCACAAGAGGGTGGTGGTGTTGTCCAGGAAGACAGTGCACCAGAGGGTGCTCGTGTTGTCCTGCAAGAGAGTACACCAGAGGGTGCTGGTGTTATCCTAGAGGACAGTGCACCAGAGGGTGCTGGTGTTGTCTTGGAGGACAGTGCACCAGAGGGTGCTGGTGTTGTACTGGAAGAGAGTGCACCTGAGGGTGCTGGTGTTGTCCTGGAAGACAGTGCACAAGAGGGTGGTGGTGTTGTCCTGGAGGACAGTGCACGAGAAGGAGCTGGTGTTGTCTTGGAGGACAGTGTACCAGAGAGTGCTGGCGTTGTCATGGAGGACAGTGCACTAGATGGGGCTTCTGTTGGCCTCGAGGACAGTGCAACAGAGGGTCTTGATGTTGTAATGGAGGAGAGTGCACCACAGGGTGCTGGTGTTATCTTGGAGGACAGTGCACCAGAGTGTGTTGATTTTCTCTTGGAGGACAGAGCACAAGAAGGTGCTTTTGTTGTCCTGGAAGACAGTGCACCAGAGGGTGCTGATGTTGCCCTGGAAGAGAGTGCACCTGAGTGCTGGTGTTGTTCTGGAGGGCAGTGCACCAGAGGGTGCTGGTGTTGTCCTGGAAGACAGTGCACCAGAGGGTGCTGGTGTTGTCCTGGAAGACAGTGCACAAGAGGGTGCTGGTGTTGTCCTGGAAGACAGTGCACTTAAGGGTGCTGATGTTATCCTGGAGGACAGTGCACCAGAGGGTGCTGGTGTTGTCTTGGAGGACAGTGCACCAGAGGGAGCTTCTGTTGTCCTGGAGGAATGTGCACCAGAGGGTGCTGGTGTTGTCCTGGAAGACAGTGCACAAGAGGGTGCTTGTGTTGTCCTGGAGGATTGTGCACCAGAGAGTGCTGGTGTTGTCCTGGAAGAGAGTGCACCTGAGGGTGCTGGTGTTGTCCTGGAAGACAGTGCACCAGAGGGTGCTGGTGTTGTCCTGGAGGACAGTGCACCAGAGGGTGCTGGTGTTGTTCTGGAGGACAGCGCACCAGAGGGTGCTGGTGTTGTCCTGGAAGAGAGTGCACCAAAGGGTGCTGGTGTTGTTCTGGAAGACAGTGCACCAGAGGGTGCTGGTGTTATCCTGGAGGAGAGTGCACCATAGGGTGCTGGTGTTGTCCTGGAAGACAGTGCACCACAGGGTGCTGGTGTTGTCCTGGAAGAGAGTGCACCAAAGGGTGCTGGTGTTGTCCTGGAAGACAGTGCACCAGAGGGTGCTGGTGTTGTCCTGGAGAAGAGTGCACTTAAAGGTGCTGATGTTATCCTGGAGGACAGTGCACCAGAGGGTGCTGGTGTTGTCTTGGAGGGTGCACAAGAGGGAGCTGGTGTTGTCCTGGAAGAGAGTGCACCAAAGGGTGCTGGTATTGTCCTGGAAGACAGTGCACCAGAGGGTGCTGGTGTTGTCCTGGTGGATAGTGCACTAGATGGGGCTAGTGTTGTCTTGAAGGACAGTGCACCAGAGGGTGCTGGTGTTCTCCTGGGGGACAGTGCTGCACCAGAGGGTGCACCAGAAGACAGTGCACCAGAGGGTGCTGGAGGACAGTGCACCAGAGGGTGTTGTCCTGGAAGACAGTGTACAAGAGGGTGCTGGTGTTGTCCTGGAAGACAGTGCACTTAAGGGTGCTGATGTTATCCTGGAGGACAGTGCACCAGAGGGTGCTGGTGTTGTCCTGGAAGACAGTGCACCAGAGGGTGCTGGTGTTGTCCTGGAAGACAGTGCACCAGAGGGTGCTGGTGTTGTCCTGGAAGACAGTGCACCAGAGGGTGCTGGTGTTGTCCTGGAAGAGAGTGCACCAAAGGGTGCTGGTGTTATCCTGGAGGAAAGTGCACCAGAGGGTGCTGGTGTTCTCCTGGGGGACAGTGCTGCACCAGAGGGTGCACCAGAGAGTGCTGGTGTTGTCCTGGAAGAGAGTGCACCTGAGGGTGCTGGTGTTGTCCTGGAAGACAGTGCACCAGAGGGTGCTGGTGTTGTCCTGGAGGACAGTGCACCAGAGGGTGCTGGTGTTGTCCTGGAAGACAGTGTACAAGAGGGTGCTGGTGTTGTCCTGGAAGACAGTGCACCTGGGTGCTTCTGTGTGTTGTCCTGAGGACAGTGCACCAGAGGGTGCTTGATGTTGTAATGGAGGAGAGTGCACCAGAGGGTGCTGGTGTTATCTGGAGGACAGTGCACCAGAGTGTGTTGATTTTCTCTTGGAGGACAGAGCACAAGAAGGTGCTTTTGTTGTCCTGGAAGACAGTGCACCAGAGGGAGCTGCTGTTGTCCTGGAAGACAGTGCACCAGAGGGTGCTGGTGTTGTCCTGGAAGACAGTGCACCAGAGGGTGCTGGTGTTGTCCTGGAGGACAGTGCACCAGAGGGTGCTGGTGTTGTCCTGGAAGACAGTGCACAAGAGGGTGCTGGTGTTGTCCTGGAAGACAGTGCACTTAAGGGTGCTGATGTTATCCTGGAGGACAGTGCACCAGAGGGTGCTGGTGTTGTCTTGGAGGACAGTGCACCAGAGGGAGCTTCTGTTGTCCTGGAGGAATGTGCACCAGAGGGTGCTGGTGTTGTTCTGGAGGACAGCGCATCAGAGGGTGCTGGTGTTGGCCTGGACGACAGTGCACCAGAGCGTGCTGGTGTTATCCTGGAAGAGAGTGCACCAAAGGGTGCTGGTGTTGTCCTGGAAGACAGTGCACCAGAGGGTGCTGGTGTTATCCTGGAGGAGAGTGCAGCAGAGGGTGCTGGTGTTGTCCTGGAGAACAGTGCACCACAGGGTGCTGGTGTTGTCCTGGAAGACAGTGCTCCACAGGGTGCTGGTGTTGTCCTGGAAGAGAGTGCACCAAAGGGTGCTGGTGTTGTCCTGGAAGACAGTGCACCAGAGGGTGCTGGTGTTATCCTGGAGGAGAGTGCAGCAGAGGGTGCTGGTGTTGTCCTGGAGAACAGTGCACCACAGGGTGCTGGTGTTGTCCTGGAAGAGAGTGCACCAGAGAGTGCTGTTGTTGTCCTGGAAGACAGTGCACCAAAGGGTGCTCGTGTTGTCCTGGAGGACAGTGCACCAGATGGTGCTGTTGTTGTCCTGTAAGAGAGTGCACTTAAAGGTGCTGATGTTATCCTGGAGGACAGTGCACCAGAGGGTGCTGGTGTTGTCTTGGAGGACAGTGCACCAGAGGGAGCTGGTGTTGTCCTGGAGGACTGTGCACCAGAGGGTGCCGGTGTTGTCCTGGAAGACAGTGCACCACAGGGTGCTGGTGTTGTCCTGAAAGAGAGTGCACCTGAGGGTGCTGTTGTTATCCTGGAGGACAGTGCACCAGAGGGTGCTGGTGTTGTCTTGGAGGACAGTGCACCAGAGGGTGGTGTTCTCCTCGAGGACAGTGCACCAGAGGGTGCTTGTTTTGCCCTGCAGGACAGTGCACCAGTGTGTGCTGTTGCTGACCTGGTGGACAGTGCACCAGAAGGTGCTGGTGTTGTCCTGATGGACAGTGCACCAGAGGGTGCTCGTGTTGTCCTGGAGGACAATACACCTCTTGGTGCTTGTGTTGTCCTTTAGGACAGTGCACCAGAGGGTGCTGGTGTTCTCCTGGAGGACAGTGCACCAGATGGTGATGATGTTGTCCTGGAGGACAGTGCACCAAAGGGTGCTCGTGTTCTCATGGAGGACCGTGTACCAGAGTGTGCTGGTGTTGTCCTGGTGGATAGTGCACTAGATGGGGCTAGTGTTGTCTTGAAGGACAGTGCACCAGAGGGTGCTGGTGTTCTCCTGGGGGACAGTGCTGCACCAGAGGGTGCTGGTGTTGTCCTGAAGGACAGTGCACCAGATGGTGCTGGTGTTGTCTTGGAGGATAGTGCAGCAGAGGGTGCTGGTGTTGTCATGGAGCACAGTCCACCAGAGAGTGCTGGTGTTGTCCTGGAGGACAGTGCACTAGATGGGGCTGCTGTTGACCTCGAGGACAGAGCACCAGAGGGTGCTGATGTTGTCTTGGAGGACAGTGCACCAGAGGTTGCTGGTGTTGTCCTGGAGGACAGTGCACCAGAGGGTGATGATGTTGTCCTGTAGGACAGTGCACCAAAGGGTGCTGGTGTTCTCCTTGAGGACAGTGCACCACAGGGTGCTGGAGTTCTCTTGAAGGACAGTGCACCAGAAGGAGCTGGTGTTGTCTTGGAGGACAATGCATCAGAGGGTGCTGGTGATGTCTTGAAGGACAGTGCACCAGAGGGTGCTGGTGTTGTCTTGGAGGACAGTACACCAAAGGGTGCTGGTGTTCTTTTGGAGGACAGTGCGCCAGAGGGTGCTGGTGTTCTTTTGGAGGACAGTGCGCCAGAGGGTGCTGGTGTTCTCCTGAAGGACGTTGCACGCGAGTGTGAAGATGTTGTCCTGGAGGACAGTGCACCAGAGGGTGCTGGTGTTCTCCTGGAGGAGAGTGCACCAGAGGGTGCTGGTGTTGTCCTGGTGAACAGTGCACCAGAGTGTGCTGGTGTTCTTCTGGAGGATAGTGCACTAGATAGGGCTGGTGTTGTCTTGAAATACAGTGCAGTAGAGGGTGCTGGTGTTGTCCTGGAGGACAGTGCTCCAGAGGGTGCTGGTTTTGTCCTGGAGGACAGTGCACCAGAGGGTGCTGGTGTTCTCCTGGAGGACAGTGCACTAGATGGGGCTGGTTTTGTCCTTGAGGACAGTGCACAAGATGGGGCTGATGTTGTCCTGAAGGACAGTGCTCCAATTGGAGAGAGTGACCCTGATGATGAAACAGGTAAGACGATGTTATTCAATATCCAGAAGTACAAAGTAGCAATACCACAGGAGATGTTAGAAGCACTGATGTCCATACAGAAGCTTTGGACAGTGGGGAAACAGAACAATATCCACCAGTAAGGAATGCCGCAACAAAAAATCCTGGCAAACAAAAATCCAATCTATGCAATTTTTATGCCTTTGTTTTCTGCAGACATGGTATATCTGGAAAAACAGGTGGGACATGCACTTTTGACCATCCCCAAAAAATACCTCACCCACATGATAACAGGAGGATGCAACTCTTCTTCTTATAACTTATTGCATCACGAAATGTGTCACTCGTCAGTCCATGAAAGAAAATGCAACAGTATATACTGTCAGGCACACCATCTAAAGGGGACAAGAAGATAGTGATCACACGGACCATGGGAAACAAAAAAGGGAAGCCAAAACCTTTCCCGAGAAGGAGGATTTTAGTGGCAAGAAGGAAGAAAGAGTGGCAAGAATTGAAAGAAGTCCTATACTAAGTGAAAGTATTGGAGTGGAGGGGGAGTCACTGGCCTCCAGAACAACAGATATTAATCCCAGCAAACAAAACCCCGCTAAATTCCAAACGTATAGGCATTAAAGCCATCAATAAATAACAAAATACCGTACTTCAAGGAACTACTCTCGGAGTTAAATGTAATGTTTGAGGATTTCACAGAGACCCACATAAAGGGTCATTTTGACAACGAAATATGAATGTCAGATTATAACCTATTCAGATGCCAAAGACTAAACAGCCAACAAGGGAAAGGCGGGGGGAAGGTTGGCCTGTACATCACTGAGTTGCTCATTTGCTCAGAACCACTAAATACCTCAAATGAAGTTTTGGCAGTAAAGACCGAAAACTAAAACCTTGTAATTGTGGTTGTATACAGGTTTCTGGATGCTACTTCTCAACAATACTAGTATTGCTCCCCTAAATGTCTTGATAAGGGGGATTTCAATTTGAGGCACTAAAATGGAGGAGCATAGCAAATAATGTTTTAGCAGAGATCACCCCATGAGGCAGCTCAGATGAAAATTCACACACGCACGAGCTATTAAATTTCAGCACGAAATTCACCTTAAACCAGCAATTAGAGAATACAAGTCTAGAAAATACGCTGGACCTCATCTTCAGTGACAACGACGGTCTGATACGTAATATAACCGTATCAAAGACAATTCACTCACATCACAACATAATAGAGGTACAGACATGTATGTGCAGAGCTCCTGACCAGCAAAATGTAGGAACAAGTCAACCATGTCCTAAATGAAACAAGCTGGGAAGATATCTTAAACAACACGGATCCGATCCTTTCCCTGAAAAAACGTAACTCTGTGGCTCAGATAACTCTGCTCAAAGCACATTCTATTACGAAAAGAAAGAGAAGGTGTAAACTAGAAAGAGGGGCCTGTATGTGTGAAATAGGAAGGGAGGCACTGGTAAAAGTTTATATTATCATGTATCTTTCCCTTCTGCAATCCAAGGAGTACAGGTCTAGGGTCTTCAAACAATCCCAGTAATTTAGGTGCTTTATAAAACCTATATATGCAGTAAAATTTCTCTGTATATTCTCCAGGTCTGCATTTTCGTCTGCCTTGAAAGGCTCCGTTAGTGTACATCAATATTAGAGTAGAGAGAAAAGTGATTTGAAGAGAATCATCACTGGCTTGGTATCCCTTGAATGTTCTCATTATCCATCGCATCAGTTTCCTAGCAGATGTGGTAGACACATTATTGTCATCTTTAAAAGTGAGATTCTCTGTTATTAGCACTCTCAGGTCCGTCACAATAGTTTATCGCTCAATTGTGTGATTGAAATTTATTTTGTACTCCATTCGTTTTTATTTCCGTGAGTTTCCCATAGTGGAGTAATTCAAATTTGGCTTCACTGAACTTCATATTGTTTTCTGATGCCCCTTTGAAGACTTAGTCATTGTCCTCATCGCTCTCGGGCCGTGTGGACCTGCTGCGCAGACGCTCCTGTCTAGGCTGGCTTTCTGCGCAGTTTTCCCTGTTTTGAATATTCAAAATGGCGGATAGACATGGTCGCCCTGTGAATATGGTGTGTGTCAAATTGGTTCATGGAACCCTTACAAGTTCAGTGATGCAGGTGCTCCTGCCTACGATCATCGGCGAAGTATATGGCATACCAAATGACGAATTGTATGGAGTAGCCATAAATGGAATTACAAGGATCTTCATAAAGTTTAAGGAGGCGGGCTTCTACTCTAGCATCGTTAACAAGTATCAAGAGAGAAGACTGGCCGTGAACACTGCAGTGGAGGTATGCCTCCATGATGTGTCGAGTTACACGACGTGGGTAAAAGTAAGGAATGTACCATTTGAGGCAACAGAGCATGATGAAGTAGCAGTGTTCCGTGACTATGGAAAAAATCCACTTAGCAGAGTTGGGAGTGTGGAAAAATGGACCTTATGAGGGGTTACCTGAGGGATCATTTACACTGAAAATGACCTTGAGGCAGCCAATTCCATCGTATGTGCTACTGGCCGACTTCAGGACTATTACGTGTATTACTCAGTACAGAGGAAGACATGCAGATTGTGTAGGTCTTTTGACCATATGGCAGCCCATTACCATAAGAAAGCAGGAAGGAGTGATCAGATGCCAATGCCTATAAATCAGCAGCAAGGTATAGAGGCGTCGAAGACTGGGGTGCTCCCCAAAATGACACCTTGCCGATGGAGTGAGGAAGTTGATAAGGCAGAGGAAGCAATGGACGAATGTGTTACATTGCCGATTGACACAGAGACTGCAACAGCAACGACGGGAACGAGTGATGACGAGTGTAAAGGACCACAGGATGGATTGCTGGAGGAGGTTATAAGCTCCTTTCTAAGTGAAGTTGAGGGTGGTCTGGAGGAAGCAAGGAGTTCACACATGGTGGTGGCATCACATAAGGATTTGGTGATTGGGGAAAATTTGCGCACTAATGGCACTGTGCACACAGTTGTGGCAGAAGTACATAGGGAGGGAACGAGAGATGAAGAAGAGTGTGGTGATGGAAGTTCGCGTAAGCGATCGGCTGGAACGTCGGAGATGGACGACGTTTTCACTCCAGGACAGAGATCAGGGGTAAAGTCTTGGAAAAAGGAAGTGAGCCAAATGGGGAGAGAGGGGAAGGG
Source organism: Cherax quadricarinatus (assembly GCF_038502225.1). Lineage (NCBI taxonomy): Eukaryota > Metazoa > Arthropoda > Malacostraca > Decapoda > Parastacidae > Cherax > Cherax quadricarinatus. Next base: position 138,014 of record NW_027195419.1, on the reverse strand, counting down.
TAATGAAGGGATGAATAGTTCTAGGGACAAGGGGGGGTAGGGGGGTTGAACAGGCAGCCTGCCAAACGAGAACCTCTTCAACAGGAAAGTATAGTAGGACATCTACCAAGGCGGAAGGGAAAGCCGCCGCTATTAAAGTAATTCAAGGTTGTAACAATTAATGTAAATGGATTGAGGAATGAGGTGAAAAGAGTCTGGATGGAATGGTTCCTCAGGAGGTATAATGTAGATGTATGTTTTATACAAGAACATAATTATTACTGTACATTATTACTGAAAGGTTATAAGTTATATGTGAGTGGGTCTATGAGGTTAAAAGGAGGAGTAGCTGTGGCTGTGAAGGAAAACAGTCCCTTACGTATAATAAAGTGGGAAGAGGGGAGGTGGTGAGGGTGGATGGTGAGTGGGGTGAAACGAGAGTATGTTTTATAAGTGTTTACATGCCAGCGGAGAGCACGAGAGCACGGTAGAATAAAAGAGGATTTTGTAAGAGACATTTTGTTGTATCATTTACGGGGTTTACCTTTAGTCACTATAATTGGAGGAGATTGAAACTGTGTCATAAGGGGGGACGTGGAGCCGAGGGGGGCGGTGTGTGTGTTAGGGGCGTTACGCAATGTTTTGCAGGATGCGGGGGTTAGAAATGTGGGGATAAGGGGGCTTGGAGAATAGAGTTTACTTTTGTCAGAATGGGTTATTCAGTGCATTTAGATAGAATCTATACATCGGAGTCAGTTAGTGTGAGGGAAGTAAGAACAGTGGACGTGGGGTTTTCTGACCATAGGGCAGTTTTGGCAGAGCTGGATTGGGGGATGTGGTTAAGATACAATCAGGGTTTTGGAAGTTAAATGCGAAACTAGTGATGAGTAAGGTGGTGAGTGTGGAGTTTGGTGAATTGTGGAAAATTTGTGGGGTGCCAGGGAGGGGGAGACGAGTATCTTGGAATGGTGGGAAAATAGAGCTAAACCAGGTATAGCAGGTTTTTATAAAAGTAAGAGACGGGAGGAGGCGAGGTGGAGGTATGGATTACAAAATTATTTGGAGCAACAGCTCAATGAGTGTTATGAGGAAGGAGAGGGAAGGCAGTACGAAAAAATATTGCTGCTCAGAGATAGACTGAAGGAAATACATAATGAAAGATTTGATGAGATAAGGGTAAGGGCGGGGATGGAAGCAGTTCTGTGGGGAGATATGCCTTCGGGAAGTGTTTTGAGAAGTTTTAAAATCAGGCAAAATGAGTCAACTATTTTAAACTTAGAGGTTAGTGAAGATTTGGGAGGATATCATAAGGGGCAAATGCTAGCGACAACTGAAGGAATGAGTAATTATGCTGATTATTGGTTTCAAAAGAAGTGGGCGAGGGAAAAAGTTGGGATAGTTTGTGAGGAAGGGGAAGGGGTGCAAGCCTTGGGGACGTGTGGGGAGGAGATAGTTGGAATGGATGGTGTAATTAGTATGGATGAAGTGAAAGAGGCAGTGCTCAATTTAAGTATGGGAAAAGTGCCAGGAATAGATGGGATTTCGAATGACTTTTATAGAGTTCAATGGGACCATATAAAGTATTGTCTGGTATAGGTAATGAATTGTATGCTGAGGGAAGGTAAGTTAGGAATGACACAGAGGATGGGTGTGGTCGTGTTAGTAAGGAAAAAGCAGGAAGAAGAACACTGAGCATGTACAGGGCCATATCTTTAATGTGTACAGACTGTAAGATTTTTGCGAAGATACTAGGGAATAGGATGAAGAGGGTGACAGGAGGTATACTACATAAGGGACAGTTGGGGATTCCGGGACGTAGCATGAGAGATGGGCATAGCCGGATTAGGGAATTTTTGAAGGGTTGCAATGGGGGTGGAATTTTAGGTATTGATTGGGAGAATGCATATGACGGTTTGAATAGGGATTTTCTGGAAGCCAGTTTGAGACGTCTGGGTTTTGGTGAGGGAGTTGTAAAGTGGGTTGAGATACTGTATTCTGGGACGGTGATACAGGTGCAAATTAATGGAAGGTTGGGCAGGATTTTGGAAATGGAGAGGGGTCTGAGACAGGGGTGTCCTATGTCTCAAATTTTGTTCACATGCATTCAGCACCCGTTTTATGAAATAGTTGAGGAAAAGGAGATTTTACATTGGGAGGGGGTGGGGTTTAATGTGGTGGTAGGATATGTGGATAATACAACTGTACTGATCACCGGTGTAGAAGGATTGAGAACGATAGGAAGGATCTTGAAGGTTTTTGGGAGGGCGTCAGGAATGAGTGTCAACAGAGCTAAATCAAAATTATTAGAGATAGGTGCTTGGGTGGGGGGTGGAATGGGGTTGGAGTTTGGATGGGAAGTGGTGGAATGGTTGAAAATTTGTGGAATTCTATATATGGCTGATGAGCAGGAGGCTCGTCGAGTGAACTCGGAGTTGGTAGGGGAGAAGGTAGTGAAAAGGATACGGAGCCTAAGAGCGGGGGATGTAACTTTATTGCAAAGGGCGATTATAATAAATTCATTGGTGTATAGTAAAGTGTGGAATGTTGCTGTGGTGTATCCTTTACGGGTGCAGAAGATACACGAGATACAGAGGAGGGCGCTCCATTATGTGTGGGGTTTTGGGAGGGCATGGCTCAGTAAAGAGGTGGTCATGTCATATGTACGAAGAGGAGGAGTTGGACTTTTGGTACTGGGGCCGAGAGTAAAGGCCATGTATGTAAAACAGAGGTTTGTGCGGGAGGGGGATGAGAGGGGTTAGAGTTGGGAATGTGATGGAGGATGTGCGATGGTGGTGGGGAGGAAAGGAATTAATTGAATGCTAGAATATGCTCAGGTTATTGTTAGTCGTCGGAGAGGTAGCAAAACTTAAGGTTGGAAGGTTGGTGGAGGTGAGTAGGAAACCGGAAACCATGCAAGGGGTATCGGTATACCCCTTGTATGATTGGGGTAAGATTTGGTATGATTGCCGGAAGCTTAGATTAATGCATAGGGTGAGGGAGTTAGTTTATAGATTTGTAATGGGAATTTGAGCTTCAAAGTCTTCTTTGTGTGTAATGGGTTTGGTGAGGGAAGCGACATGCGAAAAGTGTGAGGAACCGGAAACAGCTTTTCATGCAGTTTATTTCTGTAAAGAGTTGGGGGAGGTACGGTTGTGGTTGGCAAGAGTTTTCAGGTTGATGGGCGAGGGTAATGTAGAGATTCTGAGAGCCCTAACATTCGAAGTAAGAGGGGTCTCTGAGGATGTGAGAAGAGCTATTATGTACATAGTGGCAGATTTCTTGTATTTTTCTTGGGGATTGAGGGACAAAGGTGGGGGGATTAGAATTACGGCGATTGCGGCAGGAATATATCGCACGGTATATAGAAATAAACTCATTTATGGGGAACAGTGGAGAACACTTTTTCCAGACTCATAGAGAAATATTACATTAAAGGGACTCATTAATGTGCCACACTAAGTATAGATTAAGGGACCGTTTTCCTTTTTAGCGGAGATATATAAGTATTGGAGGGTGAGTGCATGAGGTAAGGTTATCTGGAGAGTTTGTATGGTTTGGAAGGCTATGTCAAACGTGGTGTTGTTTTTGAGAGGAATGTTGCAACTGTAGTGCAACACTACAGTGTTGCAACTGTAGTGCAACACTACAGTGTTGTGCTTAACAAAGAATTATTAAGGTAAAGTGTGGTGTGCAGTAGCACAACTAAAGAGGGGATAATCAACGCATTATGAGCGGCTGGCTACACCAACTACATTGAGCTCATACTGTTCATATTTTGTGTATTTTACAGTATATACAAGGACAAAAGATATGGTTCCAAAAATTTTCAATTATTGTGTTAAGCATGATAAAAGGTGTGTGTGTGCATGTGTATGTATCTGTGTATACATATATATATATATATATATATATATATATATATATATATATATATATATATATATATATATATATATATATATATATATATATATATATATATATTTTATCTAGGCATATATATATTTGTGTATATATGTATATTAACAATTTATTAAGACAGCCACAGTGTCATGTGACACAATTATTATATATCTATGTTGGTTTTTGTTAGATTCTGTGACCTTACTGACATTATTTAGTAATGTGTAACATAAGCCGTAAGTGGTATTATTTAAAGTAAGGCAACTTGGTGTGATAGCGAGTTTGGGAATGGTCAACGGTGGGTTTTCAAAGGGGAAACTTGTTTTTGATAATGAAGGTGATGTACGGGAGTTGGGTTGAATGGTTTTTTATAGGAACATGTGTAGTATAAGTCTTCAAGGTTTTTTACATAAATTCAAATTCAAATTCAAATTCAAAGTTTATTCTCTATAAAGATTACAATGTTGAATTTACAGAATTTGGTTGTTGTGTGGTTTACATGTAGTTAAATAATGATTACAGAGTGTACCACTAGAACGCCTAGCATGGCTAGGCTTTTCGGGCAGACTTAGTTTAATTCTTTATTTTACAATATTACAAATTATGAGGTAAGTTGGTATTATGGCTAAGTGACTAAATACTAGTTTGTGAGTTTAGCAATGTGAATGCTTTTGTTTTGGCACAGTACATAGTTTAAGTATTGGAGTATCATAGGATTCATTATTTTAGGATTGAGATTAATATTTCTGTTTATGGTCAAATGGGTGAGTGAGTGTAAGTGTGAACCACCAGGTGGTATTCGTCTAGTTAGTTGATAGGGCGTATCAGGGAGATAAGATGTTTTCTAATGGTAGTTTTGAAGGTGATGAATGTGTCTGCAGTTCTAGAGTTCTCAGGTAGGGTGTTCCAGATTTTAGGGCCTTTGACATACATTGAATTTTTGTAAAGGTTTAGTCGGACACGGGGAATGTCGTAGACATGCTTGTGGGATCTGTCACAACTATCAAGAAAGCGTTTTAGGTCAAGGTTGATATTGGAGTTTAAGGTCCTGTAGATGTAGATTGCACAGTAGTAAGTGTGGATGTACTGAACAGGGAGTAAATTTAGATCTATGAAGAGTGGGGGGGTGTGTTGCCAGGGATGGGATTTAGTGATTATTCTTGCTGCAGCTTTTTGTTGGGTTATTATTGGCTTTAGGTGTGTTGCTGCAGTTGATCCCCAAGCACAAATAGCATAGGTGAGGTATGGATAAATAAGTGAGTGATATAGTGTGAAAAGGGCATTTTACAGCACGTAGTATCGTATCTTGGAGAGGATCCCAACTGTTTTGGATACTTTTTTGGTTATGTGTTGGATATGGGTGCTGAAATTCAGGTTGTTGTCAAGGTATAGGCCTAGAAATTTGCCCTCATTATGTCTGGTAATTAGAGTGTTGTCGATCTTAATGTTAATTTGTGCATCTCCTGCTCTGCTACCAAACATAATATAGTAGGTTTTGTCAGTGTTAAGCATAAGTTTATTGGCTGTCATCCAACTCGATATTTTGATCAGCTCCTCGTTAACAATGGTGTTGAGGGTGGCAAGATTAGGGTGAGAGATGACATAAGTCGTGTCGTCAGCAAAGAGAATGGGTTTCAGGTGTTGGGATACGTTTGGAAGATCATTGATGTATATGAGGAAGAGCAGGGGACCAAGGACACTTCCCTGTGGAACCCCAGTATCAGGTGGCCGTGTTGTTGATGCTGTGTCTTTAATGGTAACATACTGATACCTATTAGTAAGGTAAGATTTGAAATAAGCAAGCGCATGGCCTCTTATACCGTAATGGTCAAGTTTGTGGAGTAGGATGTCGTGGTCTACTGTGTCAAAAGCTTTTCTTAGGTCAATAAAAATTCCTAGTGGATATTCCTTATTTTCCAATGCTGTGTAAAGGAGATCTAGCATTTTTATGATTGCATCATTAGTGCTTTTATTTTTCCTAAATCTAAATTGGCAGGGGTTGAGTATGTTTTGTGCTGTTATAATTGAATATAGTCTCCTGTGCACGAGTTTCTCAAAGATTTTGGATAGCAATGGTAAGTTTGATATTGGCCTATAGTTGTTTAAGTCTGTAGGGTCACCACCTTTATGTATTGGTGTAACCCTTGCCATCTTGAGTAGTTTCGGGAAGGTGCTAGTTTCTAGTGACTTGTTAAAAAGTAATGAAATAGCATGCAAAAGGATATGAGCCGCTCGCTTGTACAGTAATGGTGGGACATTAGACAGATTCCCTGAGTTGTTTTTAAGTGACTTTATAATCTCGGTGACTTCCGAGGGCTCAGTTGGTGCAAGATAGAAGGAATTTGGGAAATTCCCATCTAGGTAGTCCCCGGCATGGGCATTGGTATGTGGGATTTTATTGGCGTGATTAGATCCTATGGTTGAGAAGAAGTCGTTTATCTTGTTAGCTGTGTCAGTGGGATGTAGTGGTGTTTCATTAGGTTTAGTTAGGACAATATTCTTGGTTTTTTTTCAGTTTGTGGGTCCCTAAAATCTGAGAGAGTGTTTTCCAGGTCTTTTTTTTATATCTCCTCTAGTGTCTGTGAATCTACTGGAGTAGTATAGTTGTTTGGCTTTTTTTAATACTTTGGTGAGAACTGATGAATAGTGTTTAAGAATATCTTTGTGTATTAAGCCCTGTCTATATTGCTTTTCATATTGGTGTTTCTTGTCAATGGATTTCAGAATGGTGCTGGTTAGCCATGGGCAACCAAGCCGTTTGTTTGTGATCTGTTTCGTTTTTATAGGACAATGTTTGTTGTATAGTCTAAGTAATTTGTTTAGAAAAATGTCTGTCCAGTCATCAATACCATTGGCCTTGGAGAATTCTGAAGGCCAGTCAACAATCTCTAGGTCAGCTGTGAATTTCCTTATTGAGGCCTCGTCATGAGGCTAAATGAGACTTTGTTGTATTCAAGTGGTGGTTTACTAATGTTTGTCAGGAGGAAGGTAGGGTAGTGGTCTGTAGTGCTATCTGTGATTATCCCTGATTTAAGGGGGGCTAGTATATTGCTCCATATGTGGTCTATTATGGTTGCACTTGTCTCAGTGAGCCTGGTTCGTTTAGTTATTGTTGGTATGAGAAATATGTTGTTCATATTGTTGATGAAATCAGTTACAGGCTGATCATCTAGTAAGCCAAGGTTGATGTTGAAGTCTCCAGCTAAGAGAAGGTGGTGCTTATTCATTTGTCTGTTTGTTATTAGTGACTTTAATTTCTCACTGAAATTTGGGATGTTTGTGTGAGGTATCCGGTAAATGGCACCGATTGTTATAGGTGTCTTAAGTTTTTTTACAGTAAAATTAGCAAAAATGTATTCCCCATATTCATCACTAAAACAAGTGGTGCTAATACAAGATAATTGGTTAGAGTAATAGATTGCAATACCACCCCCAACTTGGTTTGGTCTGCAGTTGTGAATTGCTGTGTATCCTGGTAGAGGGTAGATATCTATTGTGTCCTGCTTAAGCCAGGTCTCAGTAAGAATAATGCAGGAGAAGGGTGTCTTTAGTGATTCAAGGAGTGCCAGGAGGTCATCATAGTGTTTGCTTAAGGACCTGATGTTGTAGTTAAGTACTGATAGACTTTTAGCATTGTTTAGGATAGTGGTGGCTTGTGATGCTGTGTAATAAAGGCAGTTACTTTCCAATAGGTTTTGATTGGGTGTCAGATTATGGAGGTTTAGATCAGGGTCAACGTGATCAATCATCTTCTAGGTTTAAATTATGGTTATTTATATCCTGAGTTATGTGTTGAGTTCTAGTACTGATATCTGTAGTGGTAGGAAGTTTGGACAAGTATATAGCTAGAGTATTTTGGTCATATAGAGTATAGTCACTAATACACATAATGACGTTGATGTTGTCTATGTGTTGTGCTGGAATGACCTAAAGTACAACTAGGTATAAACTAGTAATATAAAAATACAAATTTAAAATAGAACAAGACTCTCACTTGTAATTGCACTAAGGTCTAATATAATGACTTTTGTGGAGTCTATGTTTTGAGCTAGAATGAGCTATAGTACAACTAGATTTAATCTAATAATATAAAAATACAAATTAAAAATAGCACCAGTCTCTCACTAGCAATTGCACTATGGTCTAATATAATGAATTTGGTATTGACTATAGTACAACTGAGTTTAATCTAATAATATAAAAAAGGCACAAGACTCTCAATTGTAATTGCACTAAGGAAAAGTATTAACTCAGGTGTGGGTAGCCATGTAGGATGATAATTATACTCTGAGTTTTATTTTACGGTATGTAATCTTGTCACTTTTTATATATTGTAAAATATGTATTTAAACATATATGATCTAAGGAAGGCCATTAGATTCGATGGTATTTATCATGGTATTGTAAGGTAATTATACTCTTATGAGTATACTTTTCGGGCATGTTAATTTTTAATTGTTTTTATGTATTGTAAAATATGTACTTACACATATATGATATGGGGCAGGTCATCTGATTATATTGCAATTGTCATGAAGAGAAAAAGGGGTTATAAGATTTATAAAATCAGGTCGGTAGTCTTTCTTTTTCTGGTAGGAGAATTTTTTAGGACAAGAAGAGATTATCGTGGTTCTTTATTTCAGTATGTTGTAATCAGGCATGGATCGCTTAAGGGTAATTTGCAACAGTTGGAATGTAAACCTTTCCACAGGATGCCCTGTGTGTTATGTTTTATAGTAAGGAGACCCTTTTGTTCAGAATTGATGTCTCTCTATTTATTTTTTTTATATTGTAATTTTTGTTTTAATAAAATAAAAAAAGAGACTTAGTTAATGTCTTCTGGGAGACATGCAGAGTCGATGATTGATGACACTCATGCAAATTCTGGTATCGTCATCCAAGAGGACACGGTGCTGTGGTTTACATCAGTCTATGTCAGTTATGTGGATGAGGAAAAGGATGGGGGTGGATATTATACTTTGTGGATCAGAGCTTTTCACTGTAGCCGTGCTTGGCTTTACTCTAATTACTGTTACTCTTTCTGTTCTGTTTGTTATGAAGATATAGAGCCGTCAACCAACTCTCCCTGTTATTCCTTCATCACATATTTTGTGTGTTATCACGCCATAATTGTGCTTGTTTAAGGCTTACGCAGAGTCTCTGTATACTACACCTGCATTTTAATTGTTTTGCAGTACACTCAAGACCATGTCATACTGATCCAATAATGATCCAGGAGGAGCAACCTGCTCTAAACACATGCTGCCCTGGCTTGGGCAAGTGACTGGTATCCAAGTAGTTAGCGATCTTGCTTCATAGAAACCTTTCAAAGATTTTCATGAAATGGGACGTTAGTGCAACCGGTCTGTAATTCTTTGTAATTGCTTTACTGCCATTCCTTGTGGAGTGGGGCTATATCTGTTGTTTCTAGTAACCGTGGGCTGTGTCCATTCTCCTTTGTCCACAGAACATTTAAGGCAGGTGAAAGGGGCTTCTTGCAGTTTTTGATAAACACAGAGTTTTACGTATCTGGGACTGGGGCAGAGTGCATGAGAATGTCATTTATTGCTGTTTCAAAGTTGTGTTGTGTTTGGATTTTATCAGAAATTCTCGAATCATCAAAATGTTTAGTCTTGGTTATGAAAAATTCGTTTAGATTGGCAGACCCTTAGTCTGATTAACGACCTACTAAACACCGAGTCATATTGGCATTTCATTATCTTATTTATTTACTATAATCTGTGCAAGACCCATTTCCTAGTTAACATCTTGTCTTCTTTCTTCTTGAAGGACTGTGCCTTGAACATACCTGAAGTGAAACAATGTTAATTTTTTGTAGGCAAAGGGTCGAGTCCATGTTGTTTAGGATATCCTCCAAGTGTGTTTCATTTAGTACGTGGTTGATCTGCTCCAACTCTATGCCTCTATTACTGAAGTTGAACTTCGTGAAAACACCTTCATTTTGCTGGTCAGGAGGCCTATGCATACATGTCTGATATTTCTATTATGTTGAATCTCAGTGAATTATCTTTGATACTGTTATATTTCGTACCAGAACATCATTGAAGATGAGGTCAAGTGTATTTTTCAGTCTTGATGGTTCCACTGTTTGCTGGCTTATCGTGAATTTGTTGCAAAGATCTCAGCTGCCACCTGAGGTTATCTCATCTAGCATATTATTTACCTCATTTCGCCATTTTGTGCTTTAAGTTGAAATCACCGAACAACAAGATATTTGGGACTGGTCTTGGGAGATTTTTCCAGACAATATTCAACTTTCAAAAGCTGTTCCTTGAATTGTTAGGAAGTTGTATGAGGTGGCTTGTATTCTGGGTTATGGTTGTCAAGCTTTACTGCCAAAACTTCAACTACATAATTTATGGTGTTTAATAGTTCTGAGCATATAAGTAATGTTTACCGACGTGATCTTAGGAACGGAACTCCGTCGTTCAGTGAGGAGGGGCTGTACTTATGTCTACTCCCATTCAAACCCATCTAAGAGACACTGTATTCAATGAGCTGTAAAAAATATGTACTTGTATGATGACCAACAAACTCACTCTCAACACAGACAAAACATACTTCATGCTGTTTGGATCCTTAAAGTATTTTGTATTAATCAATCAGTAACTTGTGTCAAAATGTATATATTTTTTCACTGTTCATCTTTTCATCTATCTATTTAGTTCTCTTGGATTGCTGCAAACAATATCACATCACTTTTGTCATGTCACCGAAATGTCATGATGTCATTGTCATGAAACACCTACGCTTTACCACCACTAATACCTGCGTTGAACTTGGGTATATGTTTTTGTTGTCACTCAGTGTACCACAGACATCTGTCACTGAGTACGGGGATTGTGTACAAGTTACCAGTGTATAATGTATGACCCTTACAGAAATATGGCACTATAATTTTCCTCACCACATCATAGATTCCAACAAGCTTCCTTGTAATATTCAGTGTTTGATTCCTGAGTATATAATCTGTGGTGATCCTGGGTCTCAGTAGATAACGTTCTCTCTTCGCATACTGAATGTTCAAGGTTCGAACCCCGGCATGGATGTCAATCTTGAGCACGTTTCCTTACACATACTGTCCATGTTTGCCTAGCAGTAAGAAGGTACTTGAGTGTCAGATGAGTGTTGTGGGTCGCATCCTGGGAGACAAAATTAAAGGACCCAGTGGAAAAAGACAGACAGTCCCCGATGACGCACTCACTTTATTTCTTCATAATTTTTTTATTCTGGGCAGCTAACACTTTCCCAGGTGTAAAATCTCAGCAAAATTATATATTTTACCAAACCAATTCCACAGTCACACAAAACTAAGAGTTTGATACAAGTGTTTCCTCTTGTTTTGTTTATATTGCTTGAAGTAAAGTTTGATACAAGTGTTTCCTCTTGTTTTGTTTATATTGCTTGAAGTAAAGTTTGATACAAGTGTTTCCTCTTGTTTTGTTTATATTGCTTGAAGTAAAGTTTGATACAAGTGTTTCCTCTAGTTTTGTTTATATTGCTTGAAGTAAAGTTTGATACAAGTGTTTCCTCTTGTTTTGTTTATATTGCTTGAAGTAAAGTTTGATACAAGTGTTTCCTCTTGTTTTGTTTATATTGCTTGAAGTAAAGTTTGATACAAGTGTTTCCTCTTGTTTTGTTTATATTGCTTGAAGTAAAGTTTGATACAAGTGTTTCCTCTTGTTTTGTTTATATTGCTTGAAGTAAAGTTTGATACAAGTGTTTCCTCTTGTTTTGTCTATATTGCTTGAAGTAAAGTTTGATACAAGTGTTTCCTCTTGTTTTGTTTATATTACTTCAAGTAAAGTTTGATACAAGTGTTTCCTCTTGTTTAGTTTACATTCCTTGTTTTGTTTATATTTCCTCTTATTTTGATTATACTGAGGTTGGATAACAGCTGTTAGCTATTATCCAACCTCAGCTTACAAGACCAGCACTATCTAGACGACACTACTACCCCTGAGGATGCTACCCATACCAGGCAGCTAACACCTTGGTACCTACTTACTGTTAGGTGAACATGGACAGCAGGTATAAGATCACTAACACACTGCAACCTACTTACTGCTAGGTGAACATGGACAGCAGGTGTAAGGTCACTAACACCCTGGTACCTACTTTCTGCTAGGTGAACATGTACATACATTGTAAGATCAATAACACCATGCTACCTATTTACTGTTAGGTGAACATGGGCAGCAGGCATTAGATCACTAACACCATGCTACCTACTTACTGTTAAGTGAACATGGACAGCAGGTATAATATCACTAACACCCTGGTACCTACTTACTGTTAGGGAAACATGGGCAACAGGTGTAAGGCCACTAACACCCTGGTACCTACTTACTGTTAGGTGACCATTGACATACGGTGTAAGATCACTAACACCATGCTACCTACTTACTGTTAGGTGAATATGGACAGCTGGTGTAATGTCACTAACACCCTGGTACCTACTTACTGTTAGGTGAACATGGACAGCTGGTGTAATGTCACTAACACCCTGGTACCTACTTACTGTTAGGTGAACATGGACACCAGGAGTAAGGTCACTAATGCACTGGTACCCACTTACTGTTAGGTGAATATGGACAACAGGGTAAGGTCACTAACACCCTGGTACCTACTGAGTGTTAGATGAATATGGACAGCAGGTGTAAGGTTACTAACACCCTGGTACCTACTTACTATCAGGTGAACATGAACACCAGGAGTAAGGTCACTAGCACACTGGTACCTACTTACTGTTAGGCGAACATGTACAGCAGGTGTAAGGTCACTAACACCATGCTACCTACTTTCTGTTAGGTGAACACGGAGAGCAGATATATGGTCACTAACACCCTGGTACCAAGTTTTTGTTAGGTGAACATGAAGAGCACATGTAAGATCACTAACACCCTGGTACCTACTTACTTTTAGGTGAGCATGGATACCTACGTACTAACACGCTGCTACCTACTTACTGTTAGGTGAACATGGACAGCAGGTGTAAGGTCACTAACCCCCTGGTACCTACTTACTGTTAGGTGAACATGGACAGCAGGTGTAAGGTCACTAACACGCTGCTACCTACTTACTGTTAGGTGAACATGGACAGCAAGTATAAGGTCACTGCCTCGGTAGGTTTGGCACGACCCACTGTGTTGTTGGTCCTGCCTCAGTAGGTTTGGCACGACCCACTGTGTGGTTGGTTCTGCCTCGGTAGGTTTGGCAGGACCCACTGTGTTGTTGGTCCTGCCTCAGTAGGTTTGGCACGACCCACTGTGTGGTTGTTCCTGCCTCGATAGGTTTGGCACGACCCCCTGTGTGGTAGGTTCTGCCTCCGTAGGTTTGGCACGACCCACTGTGTCGTTGGTCCTGCCTCGTTAGGTTTGGCACGACCCACTGTGTGGTGGATCCTGCCTCGGTAGGTTTGGCTGGACTCACTGTGTGGTGGGTCCTGCCTCACTATGTTTGGCACGACCCACTATGTGGTGGATCCTGCCTCGGTAGGTTTGGCTGGACTCACTGTGTGGCGGGTCCTGCCTCACTATGTTTGGCACGACCCACTATGTGGTGGATCCTGCCTCGGTAGGTTTGGCTGGACTCACTGTGTGGCGGGTCCTGCCTCACTATGTTTGGCACGACCCACTATGTGGTGGATCCTGCCTCGGTAGGTTTGGCTGGACTCACTGTGTGGTTGGTTCTGCCTCGGTAGGTTTGGCACGACCCACTGTGTTGTTGGTCCTGCCTCAGTAGGTTTGGCACGACCCACTGTGTGGTTGGTTCTGCCTCGGTAGGTTTGGCATGACCCACTGTGTTGTTGGTCCTGCCTCAGTAGGTTTGGCACGACCCACTGTGTGGTTGGTTCTGCCTCGGTAGGTTTGGCACGACCCACTGTGTTGTTGGTCCTGCCTCAGTAGGTTTGGCACGACCCACTGTGTGGTTGGTTCTGCCTCGGTAGGTTTGGCACGACCCACTGTGTTGTTGGTCCTGCCTCAGTAGGTTTTGCACGACCCACTGTGTGGTTGGTTCTGCCTCGGTAGGTTTGGCACGACCCACTGTGTTGTTCGTCCTGCCTCAGTAGGTTTTGCACGACCCACTGTGTGGTTGGTTCTGCCTCGGTAGGTTTGGCACGACCCACTGTGTTGTTGGTCCTGCCTCAGTAGGTTTTGCACGACCCACTGTGTGGTTGGTTCTGCCTCGGTAGGTTTGGCACGACCCACTGTGTTGTTCGTCCTGCCTCAGTAGGTTTTGCACGACCCACTGTGTGGTTGGTTCTGCCTCGGTAGGTTTGGCACGACCCACTGTGTTGTTGGTCCTGCCTCAGTAGGTTTGGCACGACCCACTGTGTGGTTGGTTCTGCTTCGGTAGGTTTGGCACGACCCACTGTGTTGTTGGTCCTGCCTCAGTAGGTTTGGCACGACCCACTGTGTGGTTGGTTCTGCCTCGGTAGGTTTGGCACGACCCACTGTGTGGTTGGTCCTGCCTAACTTAATGATTGTTTATAATTGATTATGGTCTATGTGTGTTAAGTTTAAGGTCTATATGTGTGTTAAGTTTAAGGTCTATATGTGTGTTAAGTTTATGATCTATATGTGTGTTAAGTTTATGATCTATATGTGTGTTAAGTTTATGATCTATATGTGTGTTAAGTTTATGGTCTATATGTGTGTTAAGTTTATGGTCTATATGTGTGTTAAGTTTATGGTCTATTTGTGTGTTAAGTTTATGATCTATATGTGTGTTAAGTTTATGGTCTATATGTGTGTTAAGTTTATGGTCTATATGTGTGTTAAGTTTATGGTCTATATTAAGTTTATGGTCTATATGTGTGTTAAGTTTTGTGTGAGATATTAGCACCTTCCCAGTTGTTTGTGTGGTTAGCAGGTTTAATGTGTTAGAACACTGTACAAGTCTCTTCTTACATAAGAGATTCTGTTCTATTATATATTTTCAAGAGCTGAGATAGTTTCACCTATGAATATTATACTTTTGTAGCAAATTTTCTTGTTTTTCAGCAGATGATCAGTTCAAGAACAGTGTTGTCACAACGCTGCAGGAAATTAAACACAATGTTGCTAGTAACACAGACATACTACAAGTGCATAAGGATGCAATAGAAGTTCTTCAGGAAAACAATAAGACTCAACATCAGCGTCAAGAAACAATACAACAAATAGAAGACACAATAGGTAGGTTACAGGAGGATTATCGTCTGAGAGAAGAAACATCAACAACACAACTAAGTAAAGCTGAAGAAAGTTATGCCAGATGTGAGGCACAAGTGACACATCTGACACAACATAATGAACAACTTACCAACATACACAGTCAACTGAGTAACAACAAGAACTTATTGAAGAACATAACACAAGACGTTCATCAGATACAAGAACATCAAGAACATCACTTACAAGAATGTCAGCAGAACGTGACGAAAACACTCACCAGAATCATCACAAGGTTAGTTAATTATCTTAAAAAATATTACCATTATTTTAACCAATTATCTGCGACCTTCATCTGACTCATAATGTAACTAAAGTAATATTGAATACACCAAGTTACATTGATATAAAGTAACTGACGAATTGTCAGCAATGTAATTAACAAGGAAGAGAAAACAACAAATATAACTACAACTATGTGAGTGACAGTGTTGCCAGTCTGTGGTAAGATGTTTGACAGTGTTGCCAGTCTGTGGTAAGATGTTTGACAGTGTTGCCAGTCTGTGGTAAGATGTTTGACAGTGTTGCCAGTCTGTGGTAAGATGTTTGACAGTGTTGCCACTCTGTGGTAAGATGTTTGACAGTGTTGCCAGTCTGTGGTAAGATGTTTGACAGTGTTGCCGCTCTGTGGTAAGATGTTTGACAGTGTTGCCAGTATGTGGTAAGATGTTTGACAGTGTTGCCACTCTGTGGCAAGATGTTTGACAGTGTTGCCAGTCTGTGGTAAGATGTTTGACAGTGTTGCCAGTCTGTGGCAAGATGTTTGACAGTGTTGCCAGTCTGTGGCAAGATGTTTGACAGTGTTGCCAGTCTGTGGCAAGATGTTTGACAGTGTTGCCAGTCTGTGGCAAGATGTTTGACAGTGTTGCCAGTCTGTGGCAAGATGTTTGACAGTGTTGCCAGTCTGTGGTAAGATGTTTGACAATGTTGCCAGTCTGTGGTAAGATGTTTGACAGTGTTGCCAGTCTTTGGTAAGATGTTTTGCAGTGTTGCCAGTCTGTGGTAAGATGTTTGACAGTGTTGCCAGTCTGTGGTAAGATGTTTGACAATGTTGCCAGTCTGTGGTATGATGCTTGACAGTGTTGCCAGTCTGTGGGAAGATGCTTGACAATGTTACCAGAAAGAGGTATGATGATAAATTAGACACTGTCTTCATCAGTTCTGTACAAAAGCTGTCCATTATGTTGTTGTGTCTGGCAGATTGTAATAATGTTGGTTGAATTACCCACAATATGTTAGGTAAAAGTTCACAAGTGCAACTAATGCAATATTTTATTGTGGCAACGTTTCGCTCTCCCGGAACTTTATCAAGCCGTTACAAACATTACCTGGACACAGAGGCTATATATAGGCTTAGTGTTAGGTCTTATAATACTACTGCAACTACTACTACTACTGCTACTACTGCTGCCTGCTGCACTGCTGCTGCTGCTGCTGCTGCTGCTGCACTGCTGCTGCTGCACTGCTGTACTGCCACTGCACACTGCTACTGCCTGCTGCTGCTACTGCTACTACTACTGCTGCTGCTACTACTGCTACTACTGCTACTACTACACACTACCACCACTACTGCTGCTACTGCTGCTGCTGCACTGCTGCTACTGCTGCTACTGCCACTGCTGCTGCTGCTGCTACTGCTGCCGCACTCCTACCACTACTACTGCTGCTGCTATTTGCTGCTGCCACTTTGCTGCTGCTGCTGCTACTGCTGTGGTTCTGCCACTGCTGCCCTCTCACTGCTGCTGCTGCTGCTGCTGCTGCTGCACTGCTACTGCCCTGCTGCTGCACACTGCACTGCTATTGCTGCCCACTACTGTTACTGCTGCTACTGTTTGCTGTTAGCCTGCCTGCTGCCACTGCTGCTACTGCTGCAGCTACTGCTGCTACTACTACTACTGCCACTACTACTACTATACTACTTCTACTGCTCTACTACCAGTACTACTACTACTTCTACTAACACTACTGCTACTGCTACTACTACCTACACCACCACCACCACCACTGCTACTAATACTACTACTACTACTACTACTACCACTACTACTGCTACCACTGCTACTACTACTACTGCTACTACTTCTTTTTACTACCAACTACTGTGCTACTGCAACTGGTAATACCACTACTACTACTACTACCACTGCGACTGCTACTACTGCCGCTACTGCTGCTGCTGCTGCTACACCTGCTGCTGCTGCTGCTGCTGCACTGCCTGCTGCTGCACTGCTGCACTGCTACTGCTGCCTTACTTTCACTGCTACTACTGCTGCTGCTGCTACTGCTACTGCTACTGCAACTGCTGCTGCTACCACTTCTGCAACTACCACTACTAATACTACCACTGCTGCTCTACTGCTACTGCTTCTACTATTGCTACTACTGCCACTACTACTGCTACTGCTGCTACTGCACCACTGCTGCTGCCTCTACTACTGCTACTGCTGCTGCGGCTGCTGCACCACTGCTGCTGCGGCTGCTGCACCACTGCTGCTGCTGCTGTACCACTGCTGCTGCTGTACCACTGCTGCTGCTGTACCACTGCTGCTGTACCACTGCTGCTGTACCACTGCTGCTGCTGTACCACTGCTGCTGCTGTTGCTGCCACACTGCTGCTGCTGCTGCACTGTACTGCCACTGCTACTACTGCCACTACTGCTACTGCTACTGTGGTTCTGCCACTACTACCCACTACTACTGCTACTACTACTACTACTACTACTACTACTGCTACTACTACCACTACTACTACTACTGCTACTATTGCACTACTGTACTACTACCACTACTACTTCTACTGTTAGCTGCCACTACTGCACTACTACTGCTGCTACTGCTACTACTGGCACTGCTACTGCTACTACTGGCGCTGCTACTGCTACTGCTTCTACTACT